>NW_010525329.1:65938-100153 GCF_000687285.1 Phaethon lepturus | reverse complement strand
CTGTCGCGTTTCAGCCCTAGCTACCAGCTCTCAGGAAGAAAAACCAGCTCCATCCCAGCCGAAAGCAGGACACACCTGTGTGAAAAGAAAAAGCCACACTCTAATGGCATGAATCTAACACAACTTCCAAACAATTGTTTCTAATTTCAGCTCTGATAACTATCCCTGTGGGGTTAGTAGAAGGAAATGACCGAGTGCGCTAGATTTTTTTTTTAAGTGTTCTTCAATGTATGTCATATTAATGACCTAGTTACACAATCCACCTCAAACTAAGAAAGAGGCCACCTCACAGATAAAGGTTGGAGCATGAAATATGTCATCCCATAAAATCTTAAGAGCCTTCCAGGAAGTGGGGCCCTAAAACTGATGTAAGAAAACTGGAGAATTAGCAAGTAAAGCTCCTAAGCCAGAGGCACAATCATAATTCTTAACAAAGAAAAGGACCAAACAGAATAGTTAAAACAATTTATGATACAACTGTCTATAAAAGAGCTATTAAATCTGAACAAAAAAGCTCAGTTCAGAAGTTGGGTCTACCCTAATAGAAGCACTAAATAATGACCTCCACTGAGAAATTACATGAACTTTTGGAAAAGAGTATTTTAGTATTAAAATATTATATTGTTACAAATACCTATGATTTTAATTCCTTAATAGTGGTATAAGTCAGGCATAAACCAGGACAAATGACATTATTAGGAAAACACAACAGATCATTAACAGGACAGTAACTTCACCTTGCAAAGGACACTTCAGCAGTTTCTGGTACTGCTTGAACTCCAGCTGACATTGCTGCAGGAACTATTATAAGTTTTTATGCTTAGTTCTGTTTCTGTTACTAGAAGGAGATGATGGTAGTCGAAGCAATTCCCCTGCTTAGCCAGCCAGAAGAACATTTTCTATCCCCTCAAGCCGTATATTTTATGTATGATCTGATGAAGAGGTTTTTAACTTGTTTGTGTCTTCCACCTTCAGCTTTATATGTACGTTCATGAATTATAGCTTTTGAAAGGACAGAATCATACTGCCGTGCCACAGCCTTAACCCAGTTATCTTTGCTGAGAATACTAATTTTTTCCCCATTCTGGTTCTGTCTATAATATTTTTCCTCATATATTTAACTTCTTCAAAACTTATTAAAAAGTGTATATTAGAAACTAGGTGCTACTCCTTTTACTTTCCTATTTGAAAACAACTGGACTAGTTGTACCTTGTGTTAAAATGATCAACCTGTGGGTGAAATAGCCCCAAAATAGTGTTGGATAGTACGTAAATGAAAAAAGAAATTCAGATGCAAAGCTAGCTACAGTGTGGATATCATAATTTTAAATTCCTCATAACTTTTCAGTTTTGAATATTGGTCCTCCTAACTACTGATAGTGTACACTACTGTTGTATAATAAAGAGCAATTTTTTTGTTCTGACAAAGAGTTGTTGAATTGATGTTTGTAGAAATACCTGCATCTAAGCGGAAAAAAGGCATTTGTGTACAAATTCAATGGATTTGCATAGATAAATGTTTCATAGATGTTGGAGTAGGGTCTTCAAATTTACTAGAAAACACAAAGTGCTGAATTCTGTAGCTAATCATTTGCAGTGCATCTTTTAGACAAACTTTTCTGTAGGGGCTGGGTCTCAAGAGACACATTCTGGTGAAATCATTATTTGATTCATATCTCATGAAAAACTCTCCTTAAATTCAGTAAGCACAAATTTTATTTCAGATTTTCAAGCAAACGGTAACAATTGTAAAATCCCCAGCTGATTAAGCTCCGTGGGAGAACTGGATCCTTAACCCGGTTGTTTTTATTGTTAATACTGATCTTTTCCCAGGATCAAGTTCCTTATATTGAGTAAGGATTGGATCAAGTTCTTCGTGAGAGAGGAAAGAAGCCAAAACAACTGGAAGATGTTTTGCTTGATTTATATATTTATTAATATAAATGTTGTAAATATAGTGACAGCACTATATGCTTCAGCATAGAGCAAGAGTTTTGATTGAAACTGAATGTGAGAGAAAAATCTCACTGTATATTTTTTTGGTCTTCAGTGTTTCAGCTGAGACACCAGAAAGGAGTTTCCACTGTAATACGGACTTCTCCCTTGTGCAAAGTCTTATGTGACATTATTGACATCTTTGTGAAGATGGCCCTGCATGTGTAATAATGATAGAATTATTTAAAGTTTTACTTTAGTTAATTGTGGCTGATATCAAAGCACCTGCTCTGCAAGATACTTACTGCCGTCAGTCCCTATTGCACTGAATCCTAGGATGCCAAACACATGCAATAACTGCTTCGGTAATTATCAAAAACGCATTTAGCCTAATGTGAATCTCCAACTGCTGTATATATCAGTGAGCCAGAAAAATGGAATGGGAAATGAAATGAAGGAGATGATCAATTTTGTGGAGAGTTACTGCTTCCTGAAAGAATTATAAAATGATCCTAAGATTTAAGAATTCAGAGGCTATCAGAGGCCAGCTTTTGAAAACAGGTTTTTGGTTTGTTTTGGTTTTGTTTTTTGGTTTTTTTTTTTGTTTTTTTTACCCACTAGTTCAATGAGAAGTAGAGCAAGGACATAATATCTTTTCAAATAAACTAGCAAAGATTTCTCAAGAGAGAGTTTTCAGGCACCGCAGACCTGATCTCAGCCAGGACTAATGGTCTGGAAATCAGCTTTCCCCCCAGGAACTCTCTCCACCGATCTAGTCTCTCTGGCATTGATTTTTTTATGGTCAGATTAGAAAAATTAAAATAAATCAGACCTGAGTGTTTAATGGTATAATTGCTGTGATATAAAAGAGAGTATTTCAGCTCTTTCATTTCCCTAAACAACTCACTGAAACACAATTTTAATGACAAATAGGCTAGAAGCATTCTGTCTTTTGTGTAAAACCAGAATTCTGTCCTCCTAATGTAGAGTCTCACTTCATCTGAAGCAGCTCTCAGCCCTTTTCTGAAAGGATTCTCTCTTTCAATTTGCAGTCTCTTTCAGAGATGGACTGGTTGTTACACAGCTGGCACTGTTATTGCACAGTCCCATTTTTATAATCTGTAATAGCCATCTGTGCACTCTCAAAACCCTACAAGATAAACCCCAAATATTTCTACAGTCCAAAGGTGTATACTTATGTTTTGAGGTGGATCTAAGATAAGTAGTTAATGGGAACAAAAAATTATGCTATTAGGAGAATACTGGCTTTAGAGGAACAGCTTCCATGTATTGAAAAAAGGATCCAGATCTTCACATTAAAAAGTTTAAGTATTTTTTGACCAACCTAATCTCATTATGAGTATGTTGAAAACCAGTATAGCAAATTCTTGCTTTACAGTAATTTTCTAAGGCTTTTTAAAGAAGGTTTTATGATTTTATATAGTCAAAATGTTAGACAATTCAATAGAATATTTAATTGTACTTTCAATAAAATGAAAATAGACTGCACTTATTATTTTGGACCTTATTTTTTTTTCTTTTAACCATTATTCTCTTTTCTAAAAGATAATGAATTTTAACTTAAAAAAAAAATTACATTTTCACCATCCTGTCAAATTTTGGGTATTTTGCCCATAGGTGAAGATTGCTGCTGTACACCCAACAAATTCCTATATTCTTTTGTTTCATTTATTGGAACACATTTTAAAATGGTACAAAACAGAGATGCTGGCTTTCTGTCACAAGGAAAATATTTGGGACAGAGGACTGCAGTGTTCTATTGGTACTCATATTCTTTCGGTCACTGAAAGGCAGTGGAATTCCCATTGCAGATTTAACTTAAATAATTACTGACCCCAAGTCCTACCTAAACTCTGAGTTTACCTTGAGGCTAAAATGTGCTTTTGTTGCATAGATCAATGGGTGCATCTAAACCTACATTCCCACTGAAAGTAGTCAAAGCCATTAAAATGGTTTTTGGAAAAATTTTCTGCAATGGATGATGGTAACAAGCTTTGTGCCAGTAGCTTCCCTCAGGGGAAGACAATAAAAGGAAAAGGGAATTATCTTTGCTCCTTTCCTGTATTTTTATACCTCTCTGTCTCAGGATCTACCAGCACAATAGCAGTTTCTGCAGGGTGAGAAAAGGATAATGGGAAATATGAGTTGTTTCGGTTCCTTCTACCTGTGCTCATAAAGGAAGAGTTTTGTTTTTCTCATGACACAGTAGATGTGTTAGTCACCCTCTGAAGCCTCTAGTTTCAGTCTGGTCTCTTCTGCATCTTCAGTACCTTGAAGAGGTGTCTCTACATTTTATGCAAAGTAAACAGCCCAGCTTAATTGTATCTGGGTGATGACTTTTTTTTAAGTATGCATTGAATTCCAGAAATTCTGTAGTTCAGAAAATAAAAGACGATTGCTATATCTGGGTAAAGTACTGGTGAATCTTTTTTACTAAACTTGACATGGTATTTTTTTGTTCACAGTATTTGCACATAGTGGTGAACTCAGAGAAGTTAATTTTTGTTGAGGTTGTTGTTGTACTGTTGTGACAGGATATCGTACATGTATGTTTGTTCCTACGTCTAGGTTATAGATTCAAACATACATACATCAGAGAAGTGACAGCCAGGTTTTTAATACTTATATCTACTTCTGTTTTCAAAAGTGAAACAAAGATGAATTCTTCAAATTTTCTTATTTTGTAGCTTGACCATAACCCCCCCCCAAAAATATTGACAGCTAAAGATGTTATCACACGCAGAAAGTACTGAGTCTCTTTTCCTAGTGTAGAAGATGTAATTCTTAGGAGACTATTTAGGATTATCTTTTTGGTTTTTTTTCAAGCAGTAAAGGAATGAGAATGAGCCACGGAATACTGCTCAGAGAGATGTGATTATACAGTCTACACCATGCCACTACAGGAGAATAAAGGATGTTTTCTCACATTAATGTACAACTTTATACAGCTTGCTTATTTACATAAAAAAACAGATGTTGCTTTCATAACAGAGTAGAAATCCCATATAGTCATAAACTGTATTGGAAGGTCATATTAGGGTAATCCTCAAAGGTGTCTAAAGAGTCTGACTGCTTATGGAAACTCTGAACCTGCCATTAATCCTGTCATAATCTCAAATAACGTGAAGCTGTAAAAACCTTTCTTCCAATCGTAGTAACAATGTTAGAGAGAGATTAACTTTCTGTGCAATAATACAAAGTATTGTTTAATTGATTGTTTAATCAGTCATTATGAAATGTCATTTATATTAATCCCTCTAAAAAGTCATCATATTTAAGAATTGCAACAGAGTTTGAATAATATTCAGAGACCAAACTGAGATTTCTATTTAACCATAAAATATTTGTTGCAACTGCTGCTACACTATTTCAGTACCAAAGTTAAGAAACTACCTTGACTGTAATGGTTTGCTTGACTATAGAGTTATATATATTTGCAAAGTTTGTTGCTAAGTGAGTAATTGTCAGGAGATGAACATAAAATAGAAATATTGTAAAACACAAATTTCTCAGTTAATTCTAAATATTGTAAAAATCTTTAAAAAGATTTTAAAATCTATTGTTGAAAAGATAAAATATAGAAAGTGAAATCTCACTATCTGAAAATTAGTTCACCAATTATTAGAGGTACACATCTTCATTTAGATTTCTGTATCAGAAGATTTGTCATCCATAGCTTCAATAAGAAGATAGGAAAAATAGATCACACTATTTTCAGAACATTTTGGTTTTACTGTTCTGAGAATTATCAACCTTATTTATAGGTAGTATTCCATTTAATTTAATAAATGATTCTACAAATAATGTTTTCTAGTGCAATAAAATCAGAGAGCTTGAAACTAAGGTGACCTTCATCTCAAATGTGCATATGAAAATGCTCAGTTCATATAAGGATAGGTATTATTATTGTTTAGCTGCATGAAAGAATAATTTCCATTTATGCAACAAATATTGCTGGTCTGCTCAAATAATTTACCCAATAGTGTATCATCCAGCCTTAGCTGGTAGCAAAACAAAAAAATCCAAACCATGCAACCATAGTCATATGGTTTTAATAACTTGATGATACAATATTGAAACAGCTGAGAAAAAATAGTTTCCTCTCACTGAGTTTAGCCTTCTGAAGCTTCCTTCTAATACAATTCCTTTCACTTTAATGTATTTAGGACTTTAATCTGTTGTTTTGCTGGTAATTTTGTGGCTTGAAAATATTTATGTGATTTTTTTTACACCACAGAACAAGAAAATTTATGATCACAATTAACATTGTGAGTTCCACTGCAATCCACTCTTCTTTTCCTAGTTCACTGCTTCAGATTCTTATTTTGTGAGGGACAATAAAATATTAAGTCATGAAAAAGAATTTTTTGTGTATCTAGAGTGTAAATCATTAGACCTGGTGGTGTAGCGATTAGGAAAGGAGATGTGACCAGAATTTGAATATTGTTATGCAAAAAAATGAGTGACAAAAAAAAATCAAATGGCAAGAAGTAGCACCGTGAATCAATAAAGAGCAAGAAACATGAATAAGGGATTAGTTTCAGTGTTTCCTTTTGAGCGGTACTGCTGTGAGTCTCCCATAGCTATTCCTGTGCTCAGAACAGCGCTGTGTGTCATTGTGGGAAAACTCTGCAACTTTGCTTCCCCTGAGGCAAATTGCATAGGCTGGTAAAGCTGTGTATTGCATATTTTATGCTTTGTTATTTGGAAATGCAAAGAGCAGAGTTGCTACTATCAGTTACACTGGAAAAAGTAAGTATTACTTCATTGGCTTTAGAGAAATTATGATGTAATAGGGAATGCTTTGATGAAGCCTGTGTTTTCCCCCTTTGGAAAATGCTGATTGATTGAACCTGGAAGTAGTAACTAGCAATTTATTTTTTATAGCGACTGCTATTTCAAACAAGCTTTGCAATGCGGGGAAATGCTAAATGCTTTTTGAAAAGCACTTCTTTTCTTTTTTTGATGGAGGCTGTGAGGAGAGTTCAGAACCATAATATTTTTGTTCACTTTAGTGAATGAATCAAAACAATGTTTCTTGCTTAAGTTTGATTTTAAGATCTCTATTCTTTTATCACCATATTTCCACTTAGGAGTGGATATTCATATTCATGTACCTCTGACTCTCTTTTTTCCAGATTGTATATACTTGTACTGTTTGGGCTAGCTTTCTTGCAATGTAGTAGTGGCTTTATAGTTCTATTACATTGCTTAAAAGAAGTTATAGTCACTTCTGATACAAAATAACTTTTATCAATTATGGCATAGGGAGATGCAATTTAATACTGAATTAACTTGCTTTTCCATACACAAAGAATCTTATTCTAGAATTTAATGTGAATGTGCTAGCAATGTTTGCAGAATTACAAAAAATACCCAACAACCCCCACCAAAAAAAGCCTCAAAACCCAGGAAAATTCAAGTTTTTAAGAAACTCAAATCTCTCTCCAGTTGTTCTCAGAACAAATTTCTAAGTAGCTACTACTCAGCATGTTGCATATCTTTGGTATACACATAAGATCATATGGAAGCTTTCCAACTACATGTAGTGTAAACAACGCCATTCAGTAACCAGCAGAAGCCAAATCCCGGTGTTCTGCTTCTAGGGAGGAGGTAACTTATCTGAAATGATCGGAATTCAGCCTATTTGTGCAGCATGGAGTTATCAGCAATAAGCCTTGTTCTCTCTTACAGGTTTCCACCATTCTCATTCTTCCTCTGTAAGTACAGAAGAATTTAGAATATAGTTCACAGATGGTTTTCTAGCAAAAGTGTCCTTTGTGAATAAGACAAACAACAGCTGGCTTGTGCAGGATACAAGGTACCATAATGAAAGGAGGCAGCTATACAAGTAATGCAAGCTAGAGTAGATCTCTTCATAACTTTAAATGTTAATATAGATCTGCTTATAAATGCAGTAAGAACCTGCCAGTATCAGTACTTGGGGTGCAAAAGATACCAAGATCACTTAATTCAATACTAAAATGAAGTGGTTATTTAATAGTGTATCAAAGTAGAGCAAGATTTAATAGGAAATAATGAATCATGTTACAGTCAACACTTCAAAAAATATCTGTAATTAGTAAAGAAAGAGAATTATAAAGAAAGATAATTAAGAAAGTAAAAATCACTTAATCTAGGGAAATTCTTTGATTCATGTATCATAGAATCATAGAATAGTTTGGTCTGGAAGGGAACTTTAAAGGTCATCTAGTCCACCCCCCCCTGCAATCAGCAGGGACATCTTCAACTAGATCAGGTTGCTCAGAGCCCCGTCCAACCTGACCTGGAATGTTGCCAGGGATGGGGCATCTGCCACCTCTCTGGGTAACCTGTGCCAGTGTTTCACCACCCTCATTGTGAAAAATTTCTTCCTTGTATCTAGTCTAAATCTACTCTCTTTTAGATTAAAGCTATTGCCCCTTGTCTTATTGCAACAGGCCCTGCTAAAAAGTTTGTCCTCATCTTTCTCAGAGGCCCCCTTAAAGTACAGGCAGGCTGCAGTAAGATCTCCTCAGAGCCTTCTCCAGGCTGAACAACCCCAACTCTCTCAGCCTATCCTCACAGGAGAGGTGTTCCACCCTTCTGATCATTTCTGTGGCCTCCTCTGGACCCGCTCCAACAGGTCCACGTCTTTCCTGTGCTGAGGGCTCCAGAGCTAGACGCAGGACTCCAGGTGGGGTCTCACCAGAGCGGAGTAGAGGGGCAGAATCACCTCCCTCGACCTGCTGGCCACGTTTCTTTTGGTGTGGCCCAGGATATGGTTAGACTTCTGGACTATGAGTGTACATTGCCAGCTCATGTCCAGCTCTTCACGCACCAGTACCCCCAAGTCCTTCTCAGCAAGGCTGCTCTGGATCCCTTCATCCCCCAGCCTGTGCTGATACCAGGGGTTGCCCCGACCCAGTGCAGAGAAAACACTTAAAGAAATAGAATAGATTTGCCTTTGCTCATACCAGTGCGTAAGAGCCAACACGCACAGTTAAAAAGTAGAGCATTGACTCATACAAATAGGGAAGGAACAATAAACTGTAAAGAAGAAGAAAGAAATGGCAAAATACTTGTCTACTAGATGTATTTTCTCTGTGGACCTAGACACTGAAGTAATTACAGAGAAGAAAATTCTATTAAGCAAAGAACTGTCTTGTGTACTCTGATATTGCAGAAATTTGAATATTTCATAGTTTTGGCATGCCCATGATTTAAGTCCCTCATTCTCTTCTCATAATCTTTTTAAGCCTTATGTGTTCATCTTTTGCTTTTAATTCGTTCTATTTGGATTATTGCATAACGGCAACAAATAGATAACAAATAACGTGAAATTGAGTCCACTATATTTTGTTCCCATTTTGCATAGTCAGGGCCTCCTAGTTCCTGACTCTTTGCCAGCAGTAAATTTGCTGCTCTTGTTTTAATTAATTTAATTTTTCATGCTTTTATGAAACTAATTAAACAAGAATTCTGTGCATTCACTTTACCTTTCAAAACTTCTGTCTGGGTTAGGGCTGTCATATCTCACCACTTGTAGGTAATCATCATTTGCACTGAGTTGGTTAGGCTTAGGTTCAAATGCACTGCATCTTAGTTGTCTTGTTATTACAAAATAAATTTGAGGAAGAAGTACTGTTAGTAACCTCTTTTATTGTAGTTTGTTTTACTTAAGGCTGACCTTTACTAACTCAAAAAGGAGTCTACCTACTAGCAAACAAGATTTTAAAAGTAATACCAAAAAGGATAAGTTGATATGAGTATTCTGCTTGCAGCATCTGTCCTAGCATCTCCAAATTATACTTCTTCACAGATAGCTTGGATATCTCAAGGTTATTGAGTCACCAGTACTGACATAGTCTTAGAAGTCCCAGAAGTAGTCTATGTTTTAATAGTCAACAGAAAATGCTACGTGCAGAGGTATGGCTTAAATCTAGCTCTTACAGAAGACTGTGGGAAATCTCCTGCAGAGATTTAGCATCTACAGAAGACTGTATGAAGCAGCCTATATCCAGTCATGCCCACATTGTGCCCATGAACCCTTTTGAAAGGGAGATGCTGATTTACTTTCTTTCAGGAGTGAAGAAGAGAGAAATAATAAATGGGAGAAAGAAGCTGAAGAGGGAGATCACGGCTTTCTTTTAAACACGTGTGATTCTTAGCCACGTTTTCTTTTGTTTGGAAGCCTGGAGATCAAAATACATATTGAAATAGTTCAAGGCAGAGGACCATTTCCCTATGTTGTGTGAAGCAATTTAAACTCAAGTTTCTTAGGCCAGAGTGGGAAGAAGGTAAGGTTATTAGTGCTGAAAGAGAAGAGCACAGTTACAAATATTACTGACTATCCTGATGGTTAGACAGAAGGAGATGAGATCAACACCCGTTACAGCTGTATTAATTTAAGAGAAGAAGAAATATGGGGAACATGAACTTGGAAAACTGTCTGTGCACAAACTGATTGGAAGAGGACTAAAGGTTATGGCAGTAGGGTTAGCTTAAAACAAAAAAAAAAATTGAGAGATACTGTGTAGGTTATGTGAATTGATAATAGATTATTTCTGCAACATTTTGGCCCATGGAGTTTAAGAACCGTAGAAAAGTTGGAATTACAATTCTCATGCAGCTGTCAGGAGAATGAAAAAGAGAATCTGGACAATGCAGCTCCGGTACAATGTCCAAGTCTTTTGAGGACTTTTATACGTCACATTAGTCAAGGTTAGGGAAAGGTAGAAAGATGGGAATTGATCAGGAATTTAAAAATCTATAGCCTCAGATTTGATCAGTTTGGTCAGTGTACAGCTCCAGTCTATGACAGCTTGTCCTGCTGGTTCTTGTGCCAGCTGTATTGTAAACCTGAGCAGAAGGTTTCATAGCAGTTTCAAAGACATGGCTTTTGTATCTTTGGAAACCAAGGTGACAAAGGACACATTCAGAGTTTTGATGTGTGTTGCATCTCTCATCCAGATTTGCTGAGCTGTGTTTCTAATTATTTTAGCTTGGACATAGATTCAAAGTGATCTAGAGGGAAGTCAACATTTTCTTGATGCATCAACAGATAACCATTATTTAGCCCTAAGGATGGCTTTAATTTAATTTCATCAGAGTTTTTAACAAACACAGGAATCATTCGCTCTAAAATTCATTACCCTTTAATTTAAATCAGTGACAATAAACCTGTGTTTACATTATAGAACATGTTAAAGTACTTTAGGGAAACAGTACCTAAATTTTGGAATGCTATCACGTCTTCAATTTGGCATTAAAATATGTATTTAAAAATGCAAAGAATCCAGGAGACTGCATCAGATTAAAAAAGAATGACTTTCAGATTAGGTATTTCAACCATGCTAGGATTTCAATGTTTTATGTTTTTGCAAAGTTTCATAACTCTATAAAAAAATCTGGTAGAATATTAAGACTTTGAAACAGTCAAGAGTGAGGTTTTAAATTGACAATCAGAAGAGTTTGTAACAAAAGCAGTTAACTCCATTCTCAAGAGCAATAGCACTTAATAAAGAACTTTTATTTGTTGTTGGCATTAAACTAAAATACTTTGAGTGTGATTGTGATCCGGGGAGGTAATGGATAGTATCCTGGGCTTTCAAAATAAAATACATTAAAAATATAGCTCAGAGAGAACTTTATACTCCTATATTTTGAATTATATTTTACTTCTCTCTGAACTATTGAATTACAGAGTTCTTTTGAAATCAGATAACTTCTTGCTATCAGAGAAATCAGCTTTGACATGGTATACATACAGTGCACAAGGTTGGTTGAAACCACCATCTTTTTAAAACCTGTTTTGCTAAAATAATAGTAAACATTTGTGATCCTGTTAGCAGAAATAATAAAAGGAATGGAACAAATGTGATGCAATTATTTCTTCTTGATTTAATTAAATGCTGCTATCACGGTGATCGTCCAGTCATGCTTCTGCAGTAGTTTTAACTGCACAGGCTGTTTCTGGATTTATTTACTTTCATATTTTAGCTTTGTCTTGTAAGCACCTGCAAAGATCTGTGGCTATGAAGCAGTATTTGTTATTCAAACTGTTTTCTGGGGCAAGTGGAAGACAAGAAGGACCATAGGTCACCATAACTCTTTCAGGTCAAGCAGTCTGGATGCTGTAATCCCTCAGAGCTATCATCCTTCTTGCCTTCTCAACAGCTAACAGCATATCATAAAATGTCAGTGTTTTTGGTGTGAAGGAATGAGTAGAAACAAAACCAGAAAATATATTTCCTTCCCATTTAATCTGAACAAATGTTCCGAATATTGTTCCATTTCTGCAGGAGTTGCTTTAATTTATTTTCCATTTGACCTTAACAACAGTCCCTTAGGATGTGTGGGCAGATCCTTGCTGACTAGAATCTAATATCATCAGTGTTCAACAAGAACATGATGCAGAGAGGCCACTGCCAGGTTGTATTTTGCCATCCCTTTTTATTATATATCCGTTTGTGAGTGGCAGCATCCTGTTCCACATATTTAGTGACTGTTCTCAACCCCCACAAATGCCTAAGAGAAGCAGCAACAAGGAAAAAAGCAAACTGCAATAGTTCTGGAAAGATTAAACATTGGATAGACATTTAAGGAAGGAATAAAATGAATAGGTAAATACCTTCCTGCTGTATCTGCTTCCTGTTTTCATACTGATGTATTTTTTATTATTGTTAAGGACAGAGAGGTTCAACATAGAAAATAGGATTGCAACAGGGAACTCTAAGCGTGTTCTTATCTGAGAGTTTTGTGAGCATTTCATTCATTCAGCAAGATGCCTTTTTTCTGTATGCCTGTTACAAGCACAAGCTAACTGTGGTGCTCACGTTAAAGCAGAAGTCTATGACTTGTGAAACACCAGCTGTTGATATTTGATAATTGCATGGGGAAATCTGAATTTGTAAAATCTCTCTAGCAGGTTACAGCAACAGTTAAGGGAGCAAGGGCAATTTGAACAAAAATGCAAATGTCTTATCATTTTTAACGGCAGCTAACAGAGATCTAGTTTCTTTTACCTTCAATGGTAAATGCAACTTTAATTAAGCAGAGCAGTAAATTAGCTTCTGGCATTTTGCATCTTAGATAGCTGTAATGCTCAGAGCCACAGCAATGACAGTTAGGAAAGAAAATACATGAGTAGTGTGGTAAACTGCAGGGGGAAAAACAGAGCCCTCTTAGTCTAAATCATTTATCCAAAAAAGATTTCATCAGGCTAATGTCAAACAATGTTCAAAAGAAATGTACTTTCCTCTTCCCTGAAAACAACTGGTTGGATTTTCTCTTGTCTCTAGTGTATTTGCCGTATTTGCTATGTACTCTGTCATAACCAATGTTATTGGTACATTTATTTACTTTATTTATAGAATCAATTAGAAAAGTAATTTCTCCTACCATATATACTATAAAGTACTGTATATTCTTGAAAGGAAATAATTTTAGAAGTAGTTTAATTATGTGCTTTTTTTTAAAAAAAAGGTCTTTGGGGAAAAAAAATACTTCCTAGACAGTTACATAAACTGCTAAACCCATTGTACCCCAAATTTGTTCGTACTCTTTCAGAGAGGAATTTTTTGCTGTGAGTTGATGGGACTGTATTATATAAATAATGGTTTTGCATTACTAGATTTTTGTCTCAATTTGCTGTTGGAAAATTAGAGACACTATTTCACACCAGTCTTTAATGTCACTGGTAAAACAGTACTGTGAATTCACTTCAGTTTCCAATTGGTAGACAACATGGCAAGAAGGGGAATGATTGCGTGGATATCTTTGATAATGATCATATTGAAGAAGGCAATTATTGGGCCAGATTCAAAAAAGCCTTTTTATGTTTGCCTTTCCTTCTGGTTCAGTGAAATTGCACACTGTTAATTTTCTGTGGTTTATGTCTCTCTGTTTCCGTAAATTAGTTTGTGCAATCTGTCTCTCTGACCTCAGGAACAATTCTCCTTCTGTTTTTGTGAGGCATCTGAGCACTGATGCTGAGACTGAAAATCTTACTAGAGCTGGTAATTGATAATTTGCCCTCTAAGTAAACATAAGCTGTGGATAACATTGAGTTGGATGGGTAATTTTTTTGTATCACAGCCGCACACACCACTATGCAGTAGGAGGAAAGTGAAACTTGTCAGCTGCTCGTGGATTAGAAGGAAAGAAGTTGGTTTTTTGTGGTTTTTTTTTCCCCCCTGCTAGTAAGACTCGCAAATTGCTAGGGATTTCTAGCACTGAGTGTGAGAAGGAAACTAATGTGTTGGTGTTGGTTCCTCCATTAGCTCTGACTCCCTAACATCAAAACAAAACATTTAAAGCACACATGTATGGGTGGGAGGAAGGGATGATTATTAAGATTACAAATTGTATATGTACAGCTAGAAAGGGAGAAAAAAAGATGATTTAAAGAACAAAGATGGAATGGACTTCTTGAGGCACTTAGCTCTGGCCCCTTTCCCACTCTCAGGTTACCACATAATATGTTTATATCCCTAGGCATTTACTTCCCCCTCTTCACAGTTAATAAAATGCTTTTCAATGCACTGTGACAAACTGAGATCTACAGAAAGAAACAAAAATATCGACTGTAATTTTTCACAAGATTAAAGCAGAGGAGATCAGACATTCAAGCAGCAGTTCAGCGTCCTGCAGACATTAAGGTCAAAAAGATGGCTAGGAAAGGCTTTTAAACTCAAGCCTTCCTTTTTACTCTAGGATCACTTATGTTCTGTCATGTTTCCTCTCAGTTGTAAAGACCATAAGTGCTCCCTACCCATTTTAAATATCATTATAAAAGTTCCATCTGTGGAGGCATGGAAAGCACCCTTCATTTCTACTGAGTTATTACAAGAAAAATTTAATCAGTGTGACCATAGACCATTACGTCTCATAACTGAAATAATTCTTCTCTCATCTTAATATTTACTCTTGCCCCTACAATATTTGCAGACCTCCTCAGCTTCCCTTCCAAGTATCACTTCGGTAGACTGGACAATCCTGGTTCTCTTAATCCTTTTTTCAATTAAAAAAAAAAAAGTTCTCCAGTCATCTAATCATTGTATTAGTCCTGTTATGCAACCTGTTGCAATTTAAATTCACATTTCTGGAATAAAAAGGGACAAGAAGTATATGCAATATTCTGAGATTTTTCCAACTTGGAAATTAATTCTGAGCTAAAGTTAATTTACTATTAACTTTAAAACAATAAGGCTCTTTGTCTTTCTTGTGTTTGTTAAGTTATTGTATTACCTCTAATTCCTTTCCCGGTATTTCATGTCATACAGAAAGGAATCACAAAAACATTTGTTTCACAATCATCCTTAGTTTTTTGTATTGTTTTTTTTGGTCTTCTCACTAATAATTCTAATAATAAAAAAAAATCAGTGTTGGCTTTGGCAAAGGATGTCATCACAGTGCCATCATCATCAGTAGGTATATTATGGGGATGAAAATAAACATGTTATGAGCATAAATATGTTACTTGTATTGTCCACTGTTAAATATTACAAGTAACTTTGGAAATAAAGGTCAAGGATTCCTATAACTATAAAATGTTATAAATACTGCCTACGAACATAACTGAGAATATATTACTGTAATAAAGTATATCTATTAATTAAATGCTATCCATGCAAGGAATTATTATATTAGTGGAACATTTATTTTAAAAAATCTATAAAGCTGCTACATCAACTGTTTTCTACTGATCTGATACTCCGTGTGGATTTAAGTATGTTGCCTGTGGCCATCCTACATCTTTAGAGGAAAATACCTAGGGATTATAAAGCTGACTGTAGGATGCTGTACCTTGGTTAAGCAAGACTGAACAAGAAAGTGTGGAACAGGAAAGGGCAGGAGTTTGATCACAGTAGGTTGAGTTTCTATTATACTTATTATTTGTCTTGCTAACTTAAGAGGAAACAGGAAAAGAAAAGCCAATCTTAAAGGCAATATAATGGAAGCTAAGGTAACAATCTATTCATGCACATTTCTGAAAGAAAAAGTATCACAAAACACAATGTAGTTACAACAACTGTTAGAGAAAATGACATAGTATATATGGAAGATAAGAGGAAGACTCCAGGCTTAGGCTTTGATCATGTTTCCTTTGGGATCAACTGTTCATTTGATGATACAGATGCAAGTGGAAATGGGAGGGATACATAAAATATTTTCAGCTATGGAGTATTTGCTAGTCATGACTGCAGATTTCTTATTGCTACTGACAGGAAGGCTATTAAAGATGTTGCTAACATTTTCCCTTTATTTCCCCAACAAATACTGAACTTGCCTGTTTGAGCACTTTATGCGATCACTGTTTGATGCCCTTGGTCCTAGATTATTGGGCTATATAAATTAATACGAAAAAATCTTTATTTTTCAGAAAAGTACACCTCAATATGCAGAGAGAGAGATTGGATGGTGAGGGGGAGATAATCTACTTTTCTATAGAGGGTGACTAAAAGACCATTTAGGTTATAGTTCTTTTTTAGCAACACATAAGTGGGATCCAACTAATTCATCAGCTTTGTGTTGACCTGTTGTGCTGAGATGAATTTTACCCTGGCAGTGGAGCTCTTCTGTAAAAAAATCAAGAGCTTCTCCAGTAGAATTCCAGTGGCTAAAATATCAGCTTTGAATTCAGTGCAAAGCTTTTGAATTGCGGCCTTTCTGGTTTCACATACTTCATGCAATTTCCTGCTGGTGTTGTGCTTTATCTTCAGTCAGTTTTGTAAAAAAAAAAATGCAGGAGTGCTAATTAGCTGCAAGTAATGGCAACAGAATGTGTCACTATCTGTTGAAATATAGTCTGAAAATTAAAAAAATAAAATTAATAAATCATCACACTTTGTCAAATCAAACCAATCACTATAATAAACCAATGACAGTGCAGTGCACTGATGTATGGAAAATACTAAGCACAAAATATCACCAGTGATTAACTACCTATCATTGTACCACAGACCATAATTCACCTTCCTGAGAAAGCAGTTATGATAGAATGTAATATAATAAAGCCTTTCAGCAGGTGCCATTATAATGAGGAAAACCAACTCCGTGGAGTCTATGCAGCCAGTGAAACTTCTATCCCTTCGAGAGGCAAAAGCTTCTTACTCTGGCTGCAGCCCTTTAAATGAGGTTTCCCTTCACTTCTGGGGACTATGCCTGTTGAAACCCAAATTATGCACAAAGCCTGTAGCACCAGTAGGATTTATTCTGTGCTTCTCTTGCAAATATTAAGATAGTTTTGCTTTTTTTTCCTAGTTTGATAAATAACTCTTCTTCTGAATTTCTAATTATCAGAATCAAATTCTGGCCATGCTCCATTCACCATTTCTTTCACCTATTTGTTATGCTGTTATTTGCTTTTTTCATGTACATCATAAAAAAGTAGTTTTGGGAAAAGGTTTCATTAATAATTGTAATCATAATGCCGTAACTTTAATTTCTTCAGAATGGAATGAATAGCTGCTATATTACTTTTTAATTTACAAGCCGGAAAAATAGGAAGCACAAGGAGGTAAAATGGTTTTTGTAGCTCAAAAATGGGCTCTGAATGTTTATGAATACAATAGTAATGGTAAGGGAAGGATTAATAAATCAGGCGAGGCACAATATAATTAACTTTACATTTAATCTGAGAATGGTAAAAGTATATGTGACATGTTTAAGGATGCCCTCTTGCCAGCTGCTACTACTGAGGCAGCACAGATTTTGTCAATAGCACAGCAAAACAAGGTGCCGCACCCCTTCCTTAACAGCAAGACAGAACAAAAGCGGCTCAGGTGCAATGCCGGTTTTTGTGTCATCAGTGACGGAGTGGGTGGCACCTAGCACTCTGCCTCTTGCACAACGGGGAGGTACAGAGTCGGTCGCATTTGCAGTAGAAGACCTAAGGGACCACATGAAATTCACCTCTGCTGTGCTCCTGGAATCTTAAGGTACACAAGGTAAGTCTGTGGTTTGTTTGGCCCTTTCCGTTTTACCCTTATTTCACGTCTAGGGATTTACCATAAAAAAGAGCTATTGGTAATAAAGTTAGGTGCATTTTTCCAGCTCTGAACAATCCGAATTGGTTGAATTCCATGTGGTGATTCATTTAGAAACAAAATTCAGATTGGGCAGTGCTCACCAGCTGTTTGTGGAAATATTTTCATAAGATGTAAATAAGATTTGTAGCATTTTTGAATCTCAGAGACAGCCGGTGGCATTGCAGCAAAGGGTGACTTCCAGCTGTGATGTTCCTTCTCAGTGATCAGCTCAGCAGTTCCTAGAGGAATGAGGTGTAAACCAACAACGCTGTCATGCTGCTGGGCATCACCAGTGACTACGGGCAGAGCTCACCTTATTATGTGACTTCCAGACACTGTCATGGCTTGGGTGCAGCCGGTATTTACTGTTGTATAAGCCAGCACAGAAAATGTTGGAACATAGTTAAAACAATTGGCTGACTTATGAGAACCATGGGAAAAGCTGCTAAACTTTGAACCCTCCAGCTAAAAGAATAGTTTAGGTGTGAGAATTAACATGGCATGTCTTGGGTTATTTTAATGTATAACAAACCGCAACGACGGTCTTCACTCTGTGCTGGGTCTTGCTGAAGCTTGAAGCTCCTGACCCTTCTTCATTGGACTTATACTGTTTTGTTTAGTTTTGCTTTGTATTTGAGGATTATTTTAAATAATGATTAGTCTGAGTGGTTGTTTTGGCAGCTTTGATTAGGGGTCAGCTACTACAAAATTTATGTGCAAATTTGTAGTTCGGTGTAGTGAGTGTCCTCACATATAATAGTGTCTGAAATTAATTTCTATTACTTTTGCAGAAATTACATCTCTGTAAATATTCTTTGGAACCTTCCCATGACACAATTTCTCAACATAAGAGAAATGTTTCTTCTCACCTTTGTACACTCTTCCTGTATTTTTCATCCATTCAGACTTTCAAAAGCATATGCTTTTGGCCCTAAAGTTCAGATGAAAAGAACGCAGGTCTAGTGTGAGGTATTTTGCTATCCTCAACAACTTAAAAATCGTCACTCTTCCACCTTGACAACACTGATTTACTGATTAATGGTCCATCATCTTGCCTTTGTATAAAGCAGTTGCTCTCGGCTGTTGCTGAATTACAAAGCAGCTGTAAAACAGACTGCGGCAGACTGTACAAGTTTCCACCACTCAAAACTCTGTGAGAGCCACTGAATTGTATTAGGGCAGCAGCTCCTGGCTCCTGATGAATTCCTGAGACAGACGACCTATTGCTCCCAATAAGGACAATTTGGTAGCTTGGGACTGTACAAATCAGTAGCCTCCACTGGACTGATCTGTGCCCCATCAAAATACTGTGCTCACGCTCCTTTCAGCTTTTGTTTCTGCTATGGGAGCCCCACTGAGCAGCCAGGTTAAAAGGAATCACACAAACCTTATGCCCTCTTTGTATTTCCAGTGAAACTCAAAGTAGATCTTAAGTAGCGCATCGTTAACGAATTGACTGAAATCAATTGTCTGCATGCCTGGTTTCTGGCATGAAGAAATTTCAAGCGTCTTGGAAACGGGGATGAAGGAATCCAATTCTATTTTCTACTAAATGATTCCTTACAGCATTGCGGCAACATGATGTTCTGGAGGTTTCATACCCTTTCCAAACCTTTCAATTCAGTGTTCATGCTACTTTGGTTCTTGAGAGTATATTTACTGTATGTGCAAATCATTCATTTATCACCTAAGTGTCCACAGAGTATAGTTGTTCTGTAGAGTTCATTTTCAGTAGAATATTTTGCTCTTCTTTCCCTCCACTTTCCTGTGCAGAGAGCTTCTAGTTGTGCTTGTGTACCCTGCCTGCCTAAGTGCAGCTTCCTCGGGTGTAAATTCCTCCTCTGGTATTTTGCCCTCCTAAATTGTAGAAGGTATGCAGAATGTAAAATGCTACCTTCTACTTCTTTTGCAGCACTGACTGCACCCAGTTCACCATTTTAATGCTTCTTATCTGTATCCCAAAGGTAATGGTATTGTATTTTATAATTCATCTTGACAAATTCAATAATACTCTTGGCCTGTATCCAAACCCATCTTTTCTTAAGGCTGGAGTTAAAACTGATCAGGTGTCTTGCTACCTCCCTACACCTGAAGTTTGTATTTCACTCCTGCCAACGGCATGTTTCTTTATATGTGCACATCTCACAATTTGACACATTGCTTGTAAGGTCTTCAAGGTGTTGTATGTCAACATGTAAATCAATTGAAGAGAAGTTTCACTAACTGAATAGGAACAGATGTGTGCATAGGGTAACATTCCTCATCGAAGGAGAAAATGTATGACCTTTGCAGCACTTAAGCCTCAAATAGCTAATAGGTAGATGGTATGGAAGGTTATATTTCTATGAGGCTCTTGTCCGAGCTGTTCAGAGTCAGTTGTTGTTCAAAGGTTTGTGTTACATATGTCAGTCAGCTAATGCTCGGTAGATCTTTTTCACACAGCACAACGTGTGACAGGTTCTAACAGAACAGATGACAAATTATAGATTTGGTATAAGTATGTGGTTTTCCATGTTTAGATTTTGAAATTGTTTTGCATGGCTGGCAAGTGAGGATTTGCAGAACTCCATTGCCAGGACAATGTCCCAAGTTACCTTATACTTGAGGTATTAAATAGAGGCTCAGTTAAATAGTAGTAATCAACAGGATTGTTTTTCTGAACTAGTTGTCAGTGACTAACTGACTTTTGATTACTGACCTACAGTGATCTACGTGCCTACGAGTGACCGCAGGCCCCCAGCAAAACTGCAGAAGAACACAGTCCCATTCTCTGTGGACATTTTCTCATTCAGCATATGTTTGATATAACTGCCAGTAGTATCATGTTTTGTGGTGGCAACAGCAAAAGGTGCTCACACTGAGCACTGATGATCATCATAAGTTTTAGAAGATCTGCTTTTCTCAACAGCTCTACCTTTCTGGTTTCCTGTGTTTTCTTTAACCATACTCAGTCAGCACAGACCCTGAAGATTTCCCAAAAATACAATAACTGTGGGCTATTTAGATAGCAATATAGCTTTTTAAGCTTTCCTTTCTCAGTTTGCACCCTCTGGAGAAGACCAATGAAAAAGGTGCACCACTTGTATCAACCTATTTGGATGACTTTGAAAGCAGATAGCCTTTTTTCTGTGTGGTAGTGTATCTTACTTCTTTGAGCTTACTTACCAAAGGGTATGTCAGCTTCAGTTCTCTTGGCATCTTTCCTGTCCCATGTTGGCCTCATGTTCAGTAATTAGGTCTTTCCATTTTCTTACAGATTTGAAAGAGAAAAATTTTAAAAGAAAAAATCAAAAGGCAAACACATAAACTATCAGAGAATTTAATGTTATTCTCAAAAGCTTCTGATGTTTAAAAAGGTCTCCAACAGTCAAGATTTTTTTTTTCCCCAGTGTGTTAATAAGGTCAACAAATGCAGAGCTAGTAATAATAATAAAAAAGTCCAGCCTCTGTCGACTACATTGCTGTAGAATTAGTTTAATAGTTACAATACCCTATTTTTTCTCTTGAGTTTAAGAAGCTATCTCTAGTTAATTTGAAACTTTATGATACAAATCTATCCTGAAACCTCTGATACAGACTTTGAAACAGATCCATTGTATGTGTTGCCCTCCTGTGCTCTGAAGTTTACCTTTTAAGTGTGCATCACTCATCTTTCACCTCAAGTGTGATAAAGAATGTTAGGAAAAAATCTCAAATCTGAATCCAGTCTAGACTTGACTTAGAATAAGCATCTAATTTTTCACTCTGTAGCCATAAATTTCACTCTAACACACCTTAATATGTCCCACTGGAGTTTTTCACAGAGAATTTTTTTCTTAATTCTTCCCAAGTCTTACACTAACTCTGGAAATTACTTGTCTATGGAGGACTTTATTTTTGACTCCCAGTAGATCCACAGAAAATTGCTAGGGTTAGTTCTGACAAGGACCAATACTTTGCCTGTCAGTTGCAGAACTCTATTTATTTATTTCCTGGGTCTGAAGGCAAGAGTGATCCATCTCACTCTGTACCTTGACTGTACTTACTGTGAACAAGAAGTGATAGAATTTAACAAGCGTTCTACATAAAACTTCCACTTCAGTTGCTATATGTTAGATTAAAAAAGGGATATATACTGCAGATTTTTGGTAAGGAAATAATATTTAAACAACAACTCTTCTAGTCGTAGCTCCAAAACTAGAACCATTTAGAGTGCACTTATTCTAAATAGAAAATGTCTTGTAGATGCAACTGGTCCGTTGCATGAAATCACATCCAAGTTATTGTTTTTCTGGGTGTAAAGTACTTTATATAACTGCAGTTGTGTAATGAAGTGAAGATTGGTATACTGCACATGAGACTTGTACTGTAATTGTAAAGAAAAGTTACTTTCCTTGCATTCAACCTAACATTTTCTAAAAGAGTCATTTGCATTTATGAAGTCAAGCCCAAAATGTGGAGGTTTTTGCTTTTTGGAAAATGTGAACCTAAAACTGAAACAAGGAAATTAGTTAAGGTGTGCTGTATTGAGGTTTATATATGGACAGTCCAGAAACAAAAGTGCCAGGAAAATTAAGAATATTTTTAACTAGTAGTATCACAATTCTAAATTGAAAAGACAGAAAGAAGGAAGCTGAAGAAAGATTTCAGTAGTAGCATTTTCTAGGTAAGATGAATGTATGACATAGTTCAGAAATCCATACTAGAGGCTAATCTTCTGAATGTTAGATCAGTTAGAATTATTTAAGATGTTCTATTTAGCAGAAAAATCTTTTAAACAGGGATCAAGCTGTTTCTCTTACAGAATATGTATTCACTGATGGGTTAGGAATCCTAAGGAACAGAATTGATAGATTGTCCATTTTATATCAGTACACCCATCATTATGTTGCACAATTCATCCATCAGTCACAAGTAAATTCCATATGGGTGTTGCTTACTAATTACTCTAACTTACTTTTTAAATGAGGAGATGAGAGAACAAGCAAGACACTGAAGATAACTGTAAAATAAACCCCTCATCATGCACAGTCATGTATTGATGTTTAACATCTGAATATCAATTTAAGCACAGATTAAAAACTGAGGTTAGATTAGGATTATTCCAAGTGAAATAACACTAAATTGATGATGGTCAGAGAACACAAATCACGCTAAGAAAGGGCAGGAGAGCAACTGGAACAGAAAAAAATGTAGAATACAGGAGGAAAGATGCAGTTGTAGTTAATCTGCTACAACTGATTAGCATTGGGCTAATTCCACTCCCTAAGAAGTCAGTGGCAATTTTACTTCTGATTTCAGTGGGAATAATTAGTTGAAGTGGGTCAAGAGCCCAACTCAGACAGTCCTATACTACATCTTAAAATAGTTTGAACTCATTTATATAGGCTGATAGAATTTATGTATAACTTTAACAAAAAGTTTTGCCTTATTATTTTAGAAGAGTGTCAAGGTAGTGGGAAAGTGGCAAGAAAAGTACTCGTAATATTAACTGATCAAGTTAATAAGTTAGTTTAATGTGATGATTGGAAAATATGTAAAAATCTTGAAGGACAATAGCAGAGGTAGATAGTTATAGATTCTTTGGATTGCTGTAATATCGATCCTGTGGCTTGTACAGGAAAGTTGAGTGATCTAATGCTGAGTGTCTTGTGTTATACATTATGAAAAGTACAAGAAGCAACAATTATAATGTTATGATAACTCATAACAGCCTCTTTTCTATTCTGTGCTCCATCCTTCTACTCTAATTGGGTCTAAAACTTCACCAGGAGGTGTGAATCCCTGAGCACACAGTACCTTTGGGACCCTTCTCTGCACCAGCTTCAAAGTGCCCGTGCGACCTGGCACAACAGAGACAAAAAGCGTCTGCTGGGTCCTAGTAAAGGATTGTAAAGTAATCCACTAAGTAAAGTAGTGGATTACAATAGCTTCTTCATGGTGAGACAATCCCATCAGAAGATGGGATGAATAAAAATAAGTAGAGAGCTTCTGCTGCTGAGCGTCAATACATTTCTTTCCGATAATGTATTACCTCCTTGGGAACATGTGGCTTCTCGTTTTGGTTAATGAGAAAGTTGACAAACTCTTTCTATTCCTGACCTCTTCTGCAGGTGTTCTCAAGTCTTCAGAAATATTTCAGGGACACAGATATATTTGTCTTCATCCCCTGTGAATCGATGATAGGGTAAGTATTTCCCTCCTTTGTTTCAACACCAACTGAAGCATCATGTAGAAGCCCCAGTGATTTGATACTCTATTCTTAGAAGCGTTGTTTCTAAATAACATATACTGTCTGTATTCAGGCTGTTGTATTTTACTTTCAGTATTTCTTATAATATATAGGATAATTGCAATGAATATACCTAATTCAGACAGAATAACTGCCAAAAGGGGACTGAAGAAGCCTGTCTGGGTCTTTTGTGGTCTTGTTTATTACCACCACAATAAGAAGCTTTGTTCAATATAATTGCTGGTAATGTTTAAAGATTTTGCTAATTTCAATTTTAACTACAATTATGGTTTTCTCAGTGGCAGAGAAAAACCTATGTGATCTTCACATTCTGTGAAATGTACATGTAAAATTCTGATAGGGTATCCATCAGCACCAATGGTTCTGCTTCTGGATGAGACTTGAGTTTATGTAAAGGCAGAACTAAAACAAAAAAACCCAAAAGCTCTTCTTTATTTGATAGAAATTTTATGTTTTTGTAAATGACAGTTAGTATTTGTAGGAAAATCACAACTAATTCTTTGCACATAGAAAACATGGAAATAAATAAGGAGTACGGAGAGCTCTCAGTGCTTAGGCAGAGCAATCCTCCTGTTCTCTACCTTGCCAAACTGAACATGTCTACCAGAGTACTGATTTTATTAGGTATGGGAGGGTCCTGAACCCCAGTCCACCTGATCCTGGATTTTCAGTGCTCGTTGTCAAACTATGAGTCTACAGTTGACAGGAACCTTGTGACAACCCTAAAAGACAGTACAGACACGTAAGTCATGTCCATGCTCCTGTGCTGTGTGCACAAAGGCTGTTTGCTCCTGGGATTGTTCTCAAGACAAAGAAAATAACGTTAGTACTGTTACAGAGAACTGAGTTCAACCACTGAAATCCATCTGAAATGCCTTTTCCATTGGCAAAATCCATTTTGGGCTGTATTTTTTTAGTTATTCAATCAAACAGGTTAGTTCCTGGAGGAAAAAAAGTGATCAAAGAGGAATCAAACAGGTTAGTTCCTGGAGGAAAAAAAAGTGATCAGAGAGATTGGTTTACCTCCTGGCAAAACTAGAAAGACAATCAAGTGGCAGTTTTTTAAAAAAAAAAACTGTACTCATCTGAATCAGTTCTGAATCTATGGCTCAGCAGTGAGTAAGTGGGTTCCATATTATAGAGGTGATTATGTCTTTCACACGAGTGACAAAACCAAAAGCATGTCAGTATTCTGCAAGAATGGGATTGTTAGTACTCTATTCAAATTCCAATTTGGGTAATTACTTTCTCCTTACCTAACTTCACCTGCAGTTCCAAATGGATGCAATCTTCAATTCCTATTATAAACTATTGTGTAAAATCACTATAGCTCCTGCAATTTACCCGAGAACTAACTGCAATTCTTGGGTGTCTGAAAAGATTATTGTATGGTATACATTCAATCTGTAAAGACCTTTGAGATCCTTGTGAAGGGATATGTGTATATGAATATATAACATCCCTTTCCTAGGTTAGATAAAACGGGGAAGGAAAGTGATTTCTAGCTAAAACAAGTCAAATGGTATAAAATTAGCCAAAACTTTGATAGGAGGGAATAGAGCAATATATTACTCTTTAGATCTTTTGTTCTCTTCATTCACATGAATGTTCGTTAGTGTTATCATCTGTCAGTTACTTGATCAGCACCTTTTGTGTAGATGGAGGTAGGAGATGGGAGAGAAAAAAGGTTGGCTAAAGAGAGAAATTCTGTTGTATCTTAATCCTCAGATGAAAGTGATGTAACATTGATGAAGTCAGATTACGCCACAGAGGAGGAGCACCGGGTCCATGTTGCTTCCGTAACAAGAAACATCCTTGCTTTGTATTCTCTTGCCTAGAGAGAATATTCCCGTATTCTATCAGTACAGGAATACTGCTATTACCGCTGTATTTTTTCTCCTGATGTTATACTGGCTGTTAATACAAGAGGATCCCAGAAAAGCTGGAGCATTTACTTTGTTAACTTTAAGACAGGGAAAGAAGGAGGAAAAATCAGACATATTCTAGGCTGCTGATGGAAGGTATCGCTTTGATTTTATAACTTACACCAGTGGTTCTAAAAGACTGTTTCATTCCAAAATACTATGGAATGTATTAATCTAGGGACTAATTAAGAAACGGGATTTTTAGGTAATGCTTTTTTTTTTTTTTTCCTGTCTCAGTTATCAGCTGAGATACTTGACTTATTTTTCAATCTTGAAAAAAGGTATTTTTTAACTGAATCTCATTTTTTTTTTCCACAGGTAAAATTTAGCACAAAGAGAAATGCACAGACTTGTGTCTGCAGAGATAAATTTTTGTTATATAGTCACCAGGTGCTTTTACGGTCCTCTTTTTTCATAGGCTTCTATGATTGGAATATATTCTTTGCATAGCTGAATACTTTATTTTGAATTTCTGTAATCTTTACTGTACTTATCCCCCCTCATTGTTTGGGGTCTTTTTGGACCGTCTCTCCAGAATTTTTCTTTTAATGCAGTATGTTCAACTCTTACAGATGACTTGAAACAGTTGCCAACACACCCTTGAACACTGAAAACTTTTATGTAAGTACCGGTGGTAAGTGCTAATGATAATTAGCACTCTCAGCACAAACCCCCCTGTATCATTAAGGAATTGCATTGATTTCGGGCATTTGTGTGTTTGAAATCTTTAAGCCAAGGGTTCAAAACAGGACTGAGACCCCGTTCCATTATCCACTGCATAAAAATAGGTTGGAGATAATCATTACTGGAAATTTGATCCAGCGGAGGTGTTGAAGCTAATTTGTTTTTTCTTCTTTGTGTGAAGCATATATTCCTTCATCAATATAGAACTTATCAATACTTTATGGATTTTATGTATTTTTTTTTCCTCTTTCTTAAAAGAGTGTAGTCAATGGCACTCCTTTCTCCAGTCTCCATTGAGATCAATGGCAATATCACCACTGACTTAAAAATCCCCAAAATCTCACATTTTTTATGTACCTTAAAGGAACAATTGAGCTGGATAGTTTTTGATGGCAAGTGTCTTATAACAGACATACTGAATTCAACCTGTATTCCCCCAAACCGAGCAAAAGAAAACATAAAGGTCAGATTTGGTGATAGGTTAAAAGACATCTCAACAGTTAAATCAGTAATTCTTAAGAATGAATAGATTCAAATGGCACATTTAGTGTTCAGTGAAATGTATGTCACCTTTACAGATATGCATTAAAGAAGTGCTGTCATGTATGTCAAACTTGCTGGAAAAGCGACCTAGAAAATAAAAAAAGTGGCACCTAGTGGTTTTAATGCTCCAACTAGATAATTACTACTTGTCTCACTGCCAATGAATGCCAATTGCAAAGCTAGATTACAAATTTCCATGAAGATTATACAATTTGTGTAAAAAATTATAATGTGTCGCATTTTTCAGAGCTTTTATTATGTGTTACCAACTTGTTTATTTCTGGGTTTGGTCCACAGGTTTGAAAATCAACTTCCTTTTCAGAAGTTTTTTTTCCTATATAATTATAAAATTTTAGAAATCTCTGCTTCTATATGTCTGTCTTGATATCTTTAAGTTTACGTAACTTATATCAATGTAATTATGCCTTTGGGTTAGCACACCTGTATAGGCACCGGCTATTGAACAAAGATGTTTCCATTACTTTCCCTTTGCAAGATTTCCCTATTAAATCATGCACTTATTTGTTTTCATCTCTCTCAATCATTATGACTGTATGCTGTGATTTCTAAAAAGGCAATTTTACAGGTGCCAAAAGCAAAGGTTGTCTAATGGCTAAAGACCAATAAAACAGTGAGTACTGAGCCAATAAGTTTAGTGCAGTGCTCTGTGTCCAATATATTGAGGTCATTTTCCTCTGGATGTGATTAGCACAAATCAATAAACTGTCAGTCTCTATCAATGCTTGATATATGCCTATACTTTCATTTCATGGACAACTTCAAATACGTTTCCATTCTGAACTCAATTTTACATGTATTACTAAAATTTATTTCTTATTTAATT
Source organism: Phaethon lepturus (assembly GCF_000687285.1). Lineage (NCBI taxonomy): Eukaryota > Metazoa > Chordata > Aves > Phaethontiformes > Phaethontidae > Phaethon > Phaethon lepturus. The sequence continues at coordinate 71,956 of NW_010525329.1, read as the reverse complement.
AGTTCTGTCTACTTTGATCACCAAACTATCTCCAATGTCTTTTATGATATGATCATCAAACCAGATTGAGAATGATTAACCCTCAAATCTATGTAGTCTTTTCAATATTGATAATACACCATGGTCAAAAATATGGTGTGTGTCTGAAATGGTGAATAAGCTCAGTGTTATAAAAAAGTAAATGTTTATCACAAAATGCAATCAAATTGCAATGGGACCAAAATGTAAATATTGAACAATAATTATTTTAATATACTGCTGTGTGGTTACCTTGTAGAAATGTCCTAGGGAATTGGAGAAAAATGGCACGTTTTCCACAATGTTGTTTCAACTATTGTATAAAATTTTGTTGTTAACTGTATATATTCTACAGCATACTCTATGGAAAAAACATAAATCTCTAGAAAATCCAGTTGTTTTTAGAATATTGTCGGCAGGACTCCTGTATTCTGCAAAACTTATTTACTTAATTCCAGGTGACTTCAATAAAGATATTCAGTTTTCATATTAAAAATGCACACTAGAGAGCAAGGTGTATAATTTATATTATTAGGGTATAGTAAGCACATAAAACTATTGCAAAGTATAATCAATGCATATTCACTTGAAAAGACAATTTCAAAGATCACATTAAAAGACAAAGCTTGCAGTGATACACTTAAGAAAAAAACCTTTCTATAAAAAACTCTTGCTGTTTTAAATTGAATTCCTCAAGGCTCCAAATCTGTATTGCATTTCAATCAAAGATGGTGAGATCTAGTATTTCCTTCTCACAATAAAACTCAGTAGGGAAAAAAAAAAAATCCACTTACGTGTAGAAAATGAGTGACCTAGTGTTACTTTTTTTTACCTTTATGGGTTTTATAACTATAGAGCAAGGTACGGGTAGTTTCTTATATTGCTTGGCAGTTATTGATAGCAGAATGGAAAGTGAAGTTGCCTTGTGCCGTGTATTTACTCCTTGAAAAGATGGAGATGATACACATTAGAATAGGAACACTGACAAATGAATTGCAGCATTGGTGTCTTAAGCAAGTAGGATGATCAACATCAACTTGGCTGTAAAGGTGCCTGAATTAGTGACTTTAATCATTGTGGTTTGTGAGGCAAAGAATGAAATATCAGATGTACCTATTTATATCCTGGTTAGCTAAGCATGGCAGCTTTTTTTTTTTTTTTTTTAATATGACAAGAAATTGCATCACGCAATGCCATTAATCAATTTATTAAGGTCCACATTAAAAGCAGTTTGATGTTTGGGCTTCCCAGTATTTCAGAATAGTGGCTGGTAACAAGGTGCTTGCCTTGAATTTCCAGAACAATTTCTATTCTTCAAGCCCAATTTATAGTCATTAGTTCTTGTACCACATTGCCATGGGTATGAAATAGCATTTCTCTCTTTTTGATACATTGCCTCTTGGTATATCTGCAGAAGGCAATCATATCAAACCTTGGACTTGGCTTTTGGTAGGCTAAAAGCCTAGTTCTTCTCTCCCATAGTATCTATTTCTCTGTCAGATCTATAGCTCTTCTCTGTATCTGTAGCAGGAGTGATCAGAAGGCGCATTTGGAAATTTGGAAGACCTTTGAGCCTTCTGTGGTGGCAGAAACACTTCTGCAAATGGTGGGAAACCCTTGCCCAGCTCCTCAGAGGGATCTTGTTCTCTTTGAATGCAGTGCAGGGATGCTTTGGTGCTGAGCGGTGCCGGAATACCAGCAGAGTCCAACAGCAGAAAACCCTCGTCCTCTCCTGGGTTACCTGCAATGTAATAACGGACAAGTTTGGATGTTCCTAATCTGTCTCAAGGGCACAGTAAAAGGGTTTAGCTTAACAAAACCTCAATGCTGAGTATTCTAACCTAAAATCCTGACAGCGTGGGAGTGTTCTGAGCCCTACTGACTCCTGTATATCTGAATTGCTGGGTTATAATCTGCAGGAGAATGTATGTTTTAGAGTGCAAGTAGGACAGAAATGGTTGTAATTCATTCCAAGTTATTAATTCTTGTACTGGCCATACTTCTTTTATGACTGCAGAAACATATCAACTGCCTAGGTTCAGGCTGTGTTTTGGGTGGTGCATTTAAGGGTTAATGTGTGTGAAAAATAAGGTCTCGGGAAGGTCTGCCAATGGCGACTCAGTGACAGGAATACTATTCAACAATGAAAAGCAGAACATGCAGGGGAAAAAAAGGGTGCTGCTGAAACAAATGCTTTAAGAAAGAGATGTACTGATCTTTAGAAAGATCTTTGAAATAATTTTCAACCTTATTTGAACGAAACATGGACCAAACCCCATTTATGTAAATTGCATATTATGCCACTCTGTGTGATGTGTATGTTACACCGATTAAGACTCAACACTAAAGTGAAAATTTCGTCGCTGACTAGAGTGAGATCAAGGTTTTTTTAAGTAGACCAATCTGGACTCATTTACAGCTACTGTGAGACAGCAGATGCTCTCATCCTTTCACTGCTCTGTAACTCTTATCTCTGAGTATGACCAAAACAATTCTGAAGAGCATTTTGAAACTCACATGCTTATGCAGAGATTATGCATGGTGGTGTTCTGGACAAATTCAGTGAATATAAGGCAGAATTATTACTGCATGTATAGAAGAACACTTAAAAATATTAGTAAAGAAATATATCGGAATATAATTTCCCAGGTTTAATTTTCTGAAGATTAGCAGACATCACTCATAAAGTTTTCAAAATTAAACCCTTTAAAATATTTAATTGTAAAAATTAATATTTAATAATGCATAAAAATACAATAACATTTTGTAAACGTTATTGGTGTTTTTTTTAAATTTATAAATTAATAGGAAAAAAGTGACAAAACACCTTTCTCTTTTCAATCCCATATCAAGTCTGGGAGATTGCTTTGCTTACTTAAAAAATAAAATGAAAAGATACCATTAGATGTCTTGTACTTGTGGTTTTCAAAATCAAAGCTTTATAATATTCCATTAAGGACAAAAAAAACCATTGAGGCTAATTTACCAAACATTCAGAAATGCAGCATGATATAAAGTCAAAGTTGTACCTGCTTAAATGTTAATGTAAAAAAAATCGTGACTGTATGCCAACAGAGCGGCGCAGGAAGAATGTTTCACTTCAGTTCATTTCAAATAGCATCTATAAAGAGTAAAGTTTCATGACGATGTTCTTTCAGCCATTCTTTTCTTCTTTAAAAAAAAAAAATCAAAGTCTTCAATTTATAAGATGTTCGAGGGTATATAACCATCTTATCAACTGTTGATATTTCCTTCTGCCATTTAAGAAATGAACTGTAATTCAGGAATAATAAGCTCTGATTTGGGTACGTGGTGACCACAATAGAGTACACGGTGTCTGACACGTTTTTGCATGCCAACGTGCATTTGACTATGCGATGCTTTGCAGGCAGGCTTAGAACTTTCTAATTTTCCAAAGGAAATGGTGCTGGTGTATGTTCCAAAGTGACTGGAAAAATAAAAGTAGTTTTGCAAAATGTTGGGAAATTTGGTGCATTTGGGCATATTTTATGGGGTTTTTTAATAGCAAAACCATTTTGGACACATGTAAGCAAAATAAACGTTGAGGAAAAAGATGTATTGGTGAAGACTGAATGCTTTAATGACAAAGGAAATAAAGGGTTATAATGGACATATGAAAAATGCTCTAGTAATGTACTAGCAAATGAAAATATAAGACTTCAAATTTACATTTCATTAAAATGAATCAGTGTGTAAAAGCACAGAATTTTGAAGAGTACAAAAATAGTGTTTTCAACAGTCTGGTTACCCTTGTTTATCACAGGCATACTGTAATATTGGCAAATGACCATGCAATTCATGACACTTTATTCTGCTATTCTTCATATTTATTGGGATATAACTTTCAGAAGTGAGGCCATAAATGTTTCCTTTACCTACTAAAAGACATCTCTCTGTTTTTTATTCAATAGTTATACTGCCATTACAACAATGAAATGCCTAATATCTGCGATGTATAGATGAGTATGTGCAATAAAGTATGCACCATGAATTATAATTTACCTAATCATGCAACAAGCTGCTTTTTAGCATAAAGTTTTCCTCAAAGTAGAGCTAAGGTATAGATAGAGTATATGATGCGTGGCTGAACTCAAATGCAAACAAAAAATAGAATAATTGTACCTGAAAGGGCAAGAATAAAATCACATAAAAAACATCGCTTAATAAAAAAATTAAACACGTCATATAAACGATAGCATTCGGTTTACCTGGATATTTAAGCAGTAAGATTACTTGAAAGATATCATTGTTGCGATTGATCTACTTCTGTCAAAAAAGGTAATGTTCCTCTTATTTTCCAGACAATTTTAATCTCCTTTGTTTTAGGAATTGCCATATTGGAGTAGACCAGAGGTCTATCTGGTCCAGTATTTTCATTTTGACCTTAAGAAGGATATTGCTTACTGTAAGTGTAGCTACAGGAGAAAAAAAAACCCAACCATGAAGTGTGAGAACTTCTGGTTTGGTTAACCTAGAATAATTTGCAATGGGTTTTTTTCCTTTCTGTTCCTTTAGGTCTTAAATTGACTTCTGCTGGATACAAAGATTTTACCCTTAGTCCTGAAATTTTATACATATTCCAAAACAAAGGTCATTGATACTTGTTAGTATTCAGCATGTTCATCAAATATGTATGTATGTTCTTTCTGGATCTCTGAAATTTTGGCCTCAACAGCTTCCAGTAACAGTTACTTCTATTCTATACGGAAGAAAAAGTACTTATGATTAATTTGCCACAGTTTAATTGATTTTTTTTCATTAGAAGAAATGGAGATCAGAAACTCCCAATTATTTCCTGACTATCAGTGCATATGTTTTTATTGTGATCGGTATACATGCTAAGAGAGAGTAACCTTTTTCTATCACCTTTTTAAGTAAAACAATTCCAAAAATTTTGAGCATTTTTCTACCCTTTTGATCATTTCTCTGAATCTTTCCCTGAGATTTGAACACCCTGTTCTGAACCTCTGCCAGTTCCTTAACACTTTTTTTGAAACTGGTTTGAAACAGTGCTGCACATATTATTCTGGAGAGATGGCATTTTAGATAGATACATGGTTATTTCCTGACTATAATGGCACATTGAGCAATTGATGGTTTTTATTCCCTCCTTTTCTCTTTCTTCACTGTCAGTTACTTTGGAAGGCACAGTGTTACTTGCTCCAGGCCCTGCATTTGGGTACCAAACAGAAATTGAAAGGAGATAATGATCACTCTTAAATTTCTTGCTCCATATCAGGGTTGCATTCAATTACCACTGTCTTTAAAGGTTTATGACCTAGCTAGAAAGAATATGCTCTCCTTTGATATGTGATTTTTTGGGGGGAGAAGTGTTGGGGTGATGCCTGGGGTAAGGGCTTGCACTGCTTTCCTCTGAAAGAGCGGAGCTACACTAGGGGTTGGCAAGGGTGGATGCCATGGCAAGTCTGTCGTTCCAGACGTTGAAAAACTGTTTAGTTACTTGTAGCTGGTTGGTGTGGCAGTCTTTAATTTATGGATAAAACCTATGTCCAGATTTAGGGAAAAGAAGGAATTTTCCTTTATGCCAGACTGTTTTGCTCTATAGTATTTTATATGATCTTGTTTCAGACATCCTCTGGGTATTTTCATCAAGAAGTTCCACTCTGTTGCAGAATCTCAAGACATAGGCAGTATCCCTAAACACTGCAGGTTTCCTCCTCTGGCACGTTTTCATTTTAAAGGCTTTTAATCTTTTATATAAAGGCCCTATTCTGTGGTCTGATGCTGAGGCATGTTTTGTACACTGAGGGGTGTTCTACAACTTGTGGACCGGACACTGAGGAATTTTGCACACTCTGTATGCAGCTGTATATCTGGCTGTATACCAGCTCTGCATCTATCTGATTAACTTGATGGAAGTGGCCTTAAATGATCACTACTTTGTAGCCTGAGTTCCTAAGTGTGTGTGGAAGGGGAAGAGGAAAAAGCGGAAGGGAAGGAGAGAAGATGTAGGGAAAG
>NW_010525329.1:35273-65907 GCF_000687285.1 Phaethon lepturus | reverse complement strand
GAGAAGAGTTGGAGGGAATGTGAGCATAAGTCTGCATCCTTCAGGGTGGGTGTTTGCTATTGTGCTGGGCTGACCCTGGCTGGACACCAGGTGCCCACCAAAGCCGCTCTGTCACTCCCCTCCCCAGCTGGGCAGGGGGGAGAAGATATAACGAAAGGCTCCTGGGTTGAGATCAGGAGAGGGGGAGGTCGCTCACCAAGTACCGTCACGGGCAGAACAGACTAGACTTGGGGAACTGACTTAATTTATTACCAATCAAATCAGAGTAGGTTAATGAGAATAAACCCGAATGTTAAAACACCTTCCCCCCCTCCCCTCACAGAAGGCACCCCTATAGTGTGCTCCCGCGGCGCAACCAAAACCTTGCTAGGCAAACACCGGACAGCTGTAGTGAAGAGCCTTAGACAAGAATGCTGACTCCAAAGGCTGTGCATGGATTTTACTTCAAGTAGTCAGAATATGGCCTGAAATTTATCCCTTCCTGAGCCCATGCTCTAGGCTACAGAATATCTTTTTCACTGTCTTGTCCACTGACTTCAGAAACATTATATGGGGTTGGCTTCCAGCTGTACTCTGTGATTTTTGTTGTTTTGAGGTAACTCTTTGTCCCTGTATTTCTCTAAATTGAATTTGGGAAACTAAGTCAGAGGTATAGATTTTGTTAAGGGGAGCAAGGAAGTAAAATTAGATGTTTCGGTGCTGTGGAATTTAAATCCCTCTTAGATACAGATCTAAGATCTGTCTCAAATATAAAGGTATTCCATAGTGAGTTCTTCATGAATAATCATAACTGGAAAAAAAAAGACATGACTAAAATACACACATATAGACCAGATTTCTCTACCTCATTAAACCACAGAAATCAAAACAATTACTGTCCAGACAAAATATTTAATTAAAACTGATCCTACAAATTTGGAGATTATCTAAAAATGAAGTATAAAATATATGCTGCTATACTTTGAGAGCTTGGTTACAGGTTTTTTCAAGTTATTTCTTCAGCACTGTTTAATGTTTTATGACATAGGTCACCTTGGGAAATATACCTTTTTTGGATGTAACAATAATATTTCAAAGGTGCTTCAAGAATTTTATTTGCCATCTGTTTATTTCTATACTTTTGGACTGAGAAGCCGAGATGTTGAACACGCAATACACATGCAAGCCAGGTAATAAAAACAGCCTTTTTTTTTTTTTTTTTTGCATTACTGTTTTAGCTTTATTTCTTTCCGAAGTCCTAAGCAGGTCATGAATTCTAAAATCTAATCTTCTGTAAGTGTTAGTAATGAGACAGTGCAGCAGAGAGGCATGGCCTCTCCTCACAAGGTTTCATTTTGTTTATGAATTAAGTCATATGAAGTGTGGAATTTGAGATAAGGCATGAAATACTTAGGTGGTGCCAGCTGGCATAGTTCCATTAAAATCAACAGAAAGCAGTTTTCATGACCAGCTTGTGACTCACTTCCAGGGGAAATAAAATTGTTAATATGAATGTTTTGGTCATGAACTTTTTATGTTGAATTATTGACATGGCAAAGGGAGATGCTGGTATTCAGGATTTGAGACAATTTGAGATATTATATTTTGGATGTGATAGAATCCATAGGTTTTGTCTCTATTGCTCAGTGTTGCTTTGACTCCAACTCATATTTGAGCTTAGTAGAAAGTAGCTGAATAACGTGAAGCTCCTTGTGGCTGGAGGAAATTGTGGGATGCTGCATGGCATTAGGGTGAAATCTAGCTTTTCTTAAAGACTCAGGCAGAGAAGGGGAAAATCAAATCTCTTCCCCTTCATTCCTCATGAGACATATATTGACATATATTGACTATTGACAGAAGTTGTAGCTACTAAGTTCAGTAAAACCATTTAAGCTAAAAATATGCTTTTCCATTTCTGTCATTTTACTGTGAGGTAGGCATGGGATGCCACTTCCAAACTGAGCGTGGCACTAGCAACAGTCAAATCCATGTGTGAGAATGCCTGAATGGACTTGGAAAGAAGGGGACGCAGCTTTGGATTTTTCTAGAACTTCTTTCAGATTTGACAAATTCCTACTACAAGCCCAGGAAGCCCCCAGGCAAACAAAATCTAGAACAAAAAGCAGAAAACCACTGATTTACCTGAAATTAAGGGAATCGGAGTGGCCATTTTTTGTCTTTCCCTGCAGGCACGTGTACTTTAACCTGTGCTTGCCTGCGAGCAACGCCAAGTTTACGTCAGTATGGGTAAATCATCAGATTAGGTCACTAGTGCATCATTATATGTGTGTATTGGGCTTGCATAGAAAAGTTTTGGTAGTGGGTGGGCTACAGGGCTTCTGTAAGAAGCTGCTAGAAGCTTCCCCTGTGTCCAATAGAATCAGTGCCAGCTGGCTCCAAGACAGACCTACCGCTGGCCAGAGCTGAGCCCATCAGTGATGGTGGTAGTGCCTCTGGGACAATGTAGTTAAGAAGGGAGGAAAAAATCCAGCACAACAATTGCAACTAGAGAGAGGAGTGAGAACATGTGAGAGGAACAGTCCTGAGACCCCCAGGTCAGAGCAGCAGGAGGGGCAGGAGGGGCTCCAGGCGCCGGAGCAGAGGTTCCCCGGCAGCCCCTGGGGAAGCCCATGGTGAGGCCGGCTGTGCCCCTGCAGCCATGGAGCATCACGGGGGAGCAGATCTCCACCTGCAGCCCGGGGAAGACCCACACTGGAGCAGGAGGATGGCCAAAGAAGGCTGTGCCCTCGTTGGAAGCCTGTGCTGGAGCAGGCTCCCTGGCAGGACCTGTGGCCCCATGGAGAGAGGAGCCCAGGCTGGAGCAGGTTTGCTGGCAGGACTTGTGACCCCGTGGGAGACCCACACTGGAGCAATCTGTTTCTGGAGGACTGTATGTCATGGAAGACACCCAGGCTGGAACAGTTCGTGAAGGACTGCAGCCCATGGGAAGGACTCACGCTGGAGCAGTTCATGGAGGACTGTCTCCCGTGGGAGGGACCCCACGCTGGAGCAGGGGAAGAGTGTGACGAGTTCTCCCCCAAGGAGGAAGGAGCGGCAGAAACAATCTGTGATGAACTGACCACAACCCCCATTACCCATCCCCTGTACCGCTGGCGGAGGAGATAGAAAAAATTGGGAATGAAGTTGAGCCTGGGAAGGACGGAGGAGTGGGGGGAATGTGCTTTAAGATTTGGTTTTATTTCTCATTAACCTACTCTGATTTGATTGGTAATAAATTAAGTCAGTTCCCTAGGTCGAGTCTGTTCTGCCCGTGACAGTGCTTGGTGAGCGACCTCCCCCTCTCCTGATCTCGACCCAGGAGCCTTTCGTTATATCTTCTCCCCCCTGCCCAGCTGGGGAGGGGAGTGACAGAGCGGCTTTGGTGGGCACCTGGTGTCCAGCCAGGGCCAACCCACTGCAATGTGATAGATAAAAATACATACTGCTTATCTACTATTTCTTCATTTATTTTAGCTGTGATTTTGAGTATCACTGTTCCTTTTAAGTACTCCTGCGTGGTGGTCTCTGGAACACTAGTTAAATTTGCCAGGAGGAGAAGCTGCTAGTAAAGATGAATATGTATCTGTAATTTCTCCATGGGCTTTTGCTTCCTCTGGCGCAGGGGTTGTAAGCAGAGGAATGACTGGAAATGCTAACTCCTAACTCTACAACACCTATATTTGGAACTTTTAAAAAAGTTGCTGTCATACAGAGTCCAGAGTTTCGTGTCGGTCAGTAAACTATAGTCATTATTACTGTGAATAATATAGGAAACTAAATAACATGAGTTATTTAATTTGAAAAAAAAAAGCATGCTACTGACATGCTGGCTTGTTTTTTGTCATATGAATTGCCTATAGTTTTCTTACAAGTTGTACATTTCAAATGTAAAGTGCCAGTATAGCAAAAAATGTCAAAATATGGAAAGCAAGCAGATTCTTTTTCACTTTCAGTGAGATTTAGGCTGTTATGTGGGGTTTTTTTATGACTGAACATGGGAATGCAGCTCTATCTCTGAAAGTAAGTTATCCAATACATTTTAAAGCATAAATTTAATAGCCTACTTAAGATATATTTTTTCTAAGAATTATCTCTTTTGATTAGTTTTCAATTCTAAGAGAGCCAAAATTATCCTGTCTATCTTCCCTACGGATTTTTCATTAGAATTTTAAATGAATTGAAAGGATTTAATTATTATGGCCGTTACAATATTGGTTATAGCTATATTGTAATGAAGTTTTAACTTAACAGTCACCATAGCACTTTCCATGATAATTATAATGAGCAGCACTGATCGGCCAAAGGTGAAATAACTTACAGGAATTTTATCTTTTATATGGCAATATTCATGAAAAATAAAAAAAAAATAAAACATGCTGCTTTAAATTTCCTCTTCAATATCAAATGAGCAGGGGGAAAAAAAAAGTATGAGGCAAAGCAGAATTATCTTATCCCTTCACTGGAAAACAAGAGTGATAGTCCGTTATGAATCTTGCTTACACAAGATGTGAAAGAGAGTTTTATTTCATGGATGGTGGTTTCTCCATTTACATTACTCTTGGATCATTGCACAAGCAAGTTTCTCACTTTAGAGCTTTATTAATGAAGCTATTGTTAAGCAAGCAATCTCAACTCTTTCCCTTCCAAATGAAAAAAAGGAACAGCTCCATGGGCTAAGATTTGCCCTCCAGGTAGGCACCTGAAATCTCACCAAGTTATGACTGATCCTCTACCCATTTTAACCATAACAGTGGGGATGCATGGACTTTATGCTGTTTCAGAATATGCCCCATTAAATTTAATATGTGCTAAACATTGCAGCAGAATTTTATTTTTCTGCTTTTAAATATAGGTCTACTTTCTCCGATGATGAGGCCTTTCGCTGAAGAGACTACTGGCACTAGAAAGCTGTCAAGTTTATTTTTCCTGAATTCTTAAACTTATTGCAAACATAAGTTCATACAATATTTCAGGCTGGAAGGAACCTCATGAAGCCTCAAGCACAACTTCTTACTCAAAGCATGCTCAGCTATGAGGTCAGACCAGGTTGCTCAAGACTTTATCCAACCAGGTCTTGAAAACTTTGTAAAAAATTGTAAGAACAGAGTAAGAATGATAAGAACTTGTAAGAACTTATAAATTCTTGATATTGAAGAAAGTATAAATCCACAATTATTAGATTGAGGATATTAGAGGGTACATTTTTGCTTATTCCCTTTAGTACCTGTTTATGGACCTGTTCTCTTTAAATTTGGCTAAATCTTTTTTAAGTCTGCTGCCTTCGAGAGCCTCCTGAGGCAACAAATTTCAGAAATTCACTTCCTGCTGTGCACTGTTTTCAACTGATCTAATAGATTCATTAAGTGCTAGCTGGTTCTGCTGTGGACTTGTTGAATAAATAATTCTGCATTCACTCACCCTTGTGACTTTACAAACCCTCAAGCATACCCCGTTCAGCCTTCTCTCTGGATGGAAGAAACCCAGCCTTTTTCATCTCTCCCTGCAAGAGAATTACTCCTTCTCTGTATGTTTCTAACTCCATAATGTTTTTCTTGAGGTGTAGGCCTGCTCGCAGTACTCAAGATGTTTGTGTGGAAAAGGCTGCTTAGTGATCCATTGATGACTGAAGTCTGCCAGAGACAAATGTATAAACCATAGCTTTAAAATGATGGCGATAGAACTGAAAGAAACTGTAAAAGCTTTGGTGTAACAAAAGAGGGGATTAACTGTTAATGATGGTTTCTTGAAAGTAACAGCAGAAGAGAGTTGTTTGCTAGGCACTGAGGATGGCTGTATAAAATCACGGTAAGATATATGTGGAATTACTTGACTGGGTGACTCATGAGATACCTAGACCAGATGCACAGTCCATGGCAAATGTTTGGCTGAAGATCTTTTTAAGAAGCTGAAGGACATCTGATGGCAGCATTGACCGCTGATGGAAGGAGGGAAGAGCTTGCTATAGCAGTAGGCCTGAGGCAGAGAAGCTGTGTGTATGGGTCCTGGTCTACATTGGTAAGAGTGTCCCCTTACCTGAGGGTCGGAGACAGTTCTCTAACATCGTGAGCATGTGTACCTTCTCCTAGCCACCCATCAGGCAGCGTGCAGGAGCGTGACTTCCCTGCCGTCGCTACACGGTGTGGCTGGTGGCCAGGAAGATGGCTGTAGGAATAGGACAGCTAGCGGGACCTTGTGCCTGTGTGACTTGTGTATGTCACCGGTGTAAGCATGAGTTTTAATACTGCTTGTGTGTAATTGAAGCATTAGAAAGAAGATTAGCCTTTCTAACGCTAGAACATTGTTTTATGTTCATATATAAACACGTCACGTGTTTTATGTTAACAGGGGTCAATTGTCAACCCATTCAGTTGCCAGTCTGTGCAACTGATTTATCAGCACCCAGTTTATCTGCATGTCTTGCTTGCTTTTGGACTGTTCCTTTTTGTGTGTGTGACTTAAGTAGTTCACTTCTATCTATCTTGTTTCTTTCTTTTTTTTTTTTTTTTGAGTGTTTTTTTTGTATGCTGAATTTGTTTTGCTTATTCTCTTTCACTACACTGTTGAGTGTGGTTGTACTATGATCATTAATGAGTTAATACATGTCCATGATGTAAGTAATCAATATTTACGATGCTGAGTGCTATGCTAAGAGTAAGGTAAAGTCTTCAGAAAGAAAATGAAAATAGGAAAAATCTTTATATAGATTTCAGAACATCTGTGGATGACCTGCAAATTCACATTCACTGTTTATCAAGACTGGAAACCTAACTGAGATATGCTCCACCTCTCATCAAACCCTTGCATTTTTTTTTATTTCTGGCACAGGAGGATGCAGGCTAGGACATACGGCTGGTACTTGCTTGAATGTGACAGGAAGCTAACAGATGTTCTCAAGGTCTGCTAGACAAATATTCCTGCCTGTCTTGTTCACACTGTTCAGTTATGAGGCCAGAAGACATTCCTCATAAAAGAAACAGGTTAGTACACCTAATTAAAATTGCTAAGTTAACTGAGCAGTCAGGAACACTGTTTCCCCTACTTTTTTAAGTCATCTGTGCAGCTTCTAAAAACACAGCTGAATGGCTTTTCCTCTTAAGCCTACTGAGGGAGGTACTAGTGTTGGTTTTCAAAACTCATATTACTTCAGCAAATATATTCCTGTTCTACAATAGCTGAACATAAGCTAAGGGAAATAGAAAAATATGTAAAAGAAGCTTTGAAAATTGGAAGCCAGCCTTGATTCATGCAAGTAATACAAGTTTCCTCAGACTGTAGCCACTTATCTTAGTTGGAATCGGAAAATATTTTTTTTTTAAGATATAAACTAAGTCATGTTATATGAAATTTTATTTCCTGGTACCTGTAAAGACGGTACCAGCAGTGATTTTTAACAACTGTTGTACAAGGTTTTCTTTTAAGCTACCTGCTCATTCATCACAAGGACATTCATTGGAAAAGCTGGCTGGTAAACGCTGGTAAAATTTTTGTGACAGCTCACAATTATTTTTGCTCAATGATGGAAATAATGAATTATTTTCATGGAAGATTCGTGTCAAAATATGTATTCTGTGTAGAAACAGACAGGTTTCTTAATTAGATCTCTCTGTATTACTGTCCTCAGGAAACATCCAACTGCAGAAACTTTCCAGTCAGAAACTTTCAAAGTTGATACAACTCTGAGAAACCTGTTGCTCTGATAAAAAGAAATATGCTAGTAACCGTAAGAGCACTGCTGGTGTCAACAAGTCTGTAGTCACAGGCAAAAAAAAAAAAATCATTCTGAGCAAACTCATCACTACATGTAGGTCTTCTAGACTGAAACTGGAAATTAAGGAGCTAAGTCATCCATTCTTTCAAGTTCTGCTAAGATTTTCTTCAAATTAGGTAAGGCATGATTCAATGTACATTAGTGCCAATTTAACAAATGTTTAGTTATGTTATTTACTTATGAATGTTCCTTTTAGGAAAGTCTTTAGTGATAAGTATCTCACTTTCATTTCAGTCCTGGGGGACAGGAAGAAACTCATGCATAATAACTATCAGTTTCATAAAACTAATGAATTCACATTGCTTGTAAATAATAATTGTGTATCAAATGTGAAAATATGCAGTAGGAGATTAACAATTTGTAAAAGCACTGACAAGATCCCTGAAAGAGAAACATAATTCAGTTTTATAAGCAACATTTTCAAGTGACTCTCTACTTCTACTCCTTTTAGATGAGATAGGAAATAGTAATCTCCCTGACTGAGACCATTGGGTGTTGTCATACATTAGCAGATTACAAAAATATAGCGAGGAAACAACCCATTAATCCTTTAGATTAATCTGTATTGCTTAGCTTCCTCTCTTCCTGTATCTTGATTATGTGTTCATCACTATCATAATTCTTTCTTATGTGCAGTGAATACTTTTAACATGATGTTTGAAGCAAAAATTTTAAGTAAAGTTTTTTTGGTAAAAGTTCTGAGAATTGTTTAGAATTTTAACTCAGTTTCAAAGTGTTTGTGCTACAAAATCTTAAAATAAATTCAGAAACACCTACAACACATTTTGACTTTATGCAACTGGGGACAAAGGTTTTGTGCCAGACTTCTGTTAACCTCACTTGGTACCATCATAATAAATTATGTCAGTCTCTAAGTGTATCCAAAGTGTCATTACACAGGTTAGAAGTCACCTAGAGTGAAGTGACACTCTGGTATTCCTCTGCCATCAAGTTTTCACTTATATTTAATTGCCACAAAAAGCAGATGTTGTAGTGACATCTGTGTCATCAATACATCATTAAGGGATCCCCTTAGCTGCTAAGCCAGAGAAGTTTTATAACTCCTTTGCATATTTGTACAGTGCAGCATATCAGGGTAAAGATTATCATGTTTTTCCAAAACAGTGCTTAAATGTTTTAAAATGGGCAATAGGTATATTTTCTCTAGTCATTATCTACTCTTTTGTCAAACAATATTGAAGTTCTACTACTGTATTACATCACTTTTTTATAATAAATATAATATCTACAACACTCTACCAATAAATATTTTATGAGAAAAGCTCATATATGTGGCTCTTTTGCCACACAGAAGCAGCAAAAAAACCTCTAGTTCAACATATTTTATATGGTTCCTAATCAATAAATAAACTGCCTTGTGTCTCATGATCCCAGCAAAAGTAACAGTACTCTGTAACTTCCTTGCAGCAGGAAAGACTTCCTCGCTTGGAAATATACTCTAATCCTATAAAGACAAGGCTATTTTTAACAGAAAATTTAAACATAATCATAAAAATATGAAAAATATGGGAATGATATATAGCATGTATGCATGGATAGAAATCTCCCGTTATGCAAAAAGCTAGCAGTATTTCGTGGAACATACCTGTCCTGAGTTGATGAGAAGGTTTCTCAGGCAACAGTCCCTTGCTTGCATCAACTCCTGCACCAAACCTTCCTCACAGTCTCAGCAAATGACTAGCTGTAAGCCATGGGTCTTAGCATGCTTTTATTAGTGCCCAAAGTACTGTCTGCCTTCTTTTGGCTCACTAACAAAATTTGTTAAACCAGTGATTAAATAAGTTATTGACTAGCAAGACATCCATGTGGTGAACCCAGTTGTGCTGTAGTTCACTTCCTTTATTTACAGTAAATTTATTAATCTGCAGGAGCACCTCATCAAACTCATCATAGAATTAAAAGTAAGAATACCTTTGGTCAGATCCAAAGAAATACTAGGACACCTAAACCAATCATCGATTTAACTACATTACTTAAAGTAAAAGTTAAAAACAAAGAGGTTCACAGAGACATTTCAATTAAAAAAAGAAAAAAGTTTTTTTGATTTGGTGTACTTTTAGGATTGCTAGAATTAAAAATTGGAAATGAAATGGCTAGCAATTATTTTACTTACATTATTCCTGCAAAGGCACCTGAGTAGATTTCTTTTGACAATGTTCTTCAACTATTTTCCCTTGTTGCTTTTGGTGATATTTAGAGCAGAGAGGATGAGAAGGAAACAAAGAACAATGGAAATCGAGAAAATTAAGACAAGGAAGACTCACATATAGTGCCTGATATTGTTTTCAGATGTAGCTTTGGACTTAGATAGATTTCAAAGTAATGATTTTTCTGTGGAAATAAATATTTTAAGGTCACATGGTTGCCTGCCCTAAGTCCCTAATGATGGTTACCATAAATTTAGTTGGTCTGATTCAGTTGGGTCCAGGACCTGAGTCATTTCCCTGGCAAAGGGGACAAGATTGTCTCATTTGTGGCTATTTATATGTTCATTTGGTGCTATTGGCAATTCAGTGTAAGCTGAAGCAATCCTGAAACTCTTCTATGTAATTCTCCAAAATCTTGACTAGCTTTAGGATCAGGGACCTGAACAATTGCTACAGAGCAACTGTTCTCTTCCTTGTGAGTGCATGAGCCAAACTATAACTGAAATGTTTGGCTATAAAATTGCATTTTTCTATCAAAGTAGCCAGAAATGTTAAATGTTCAAATGCACATAGTCATTATATGTAATTTAAAATACAATAAAGCAGATGGTTCAGAACAGAACCAGCTTCTTTTGGTTGTTGACTTGCTAAAAAAGAAAAGCTCATTGACACTAGTGGAGGAAAATTTTAGCTGTGAAACTTGATTCTTTTGTTTCTTTACTTCTCTCTGCAATTAGGAAAAAGTTTCAGAAATTAAACAGTTGTTTTGCATGCTTTCTTGTATCCCAGACAGCTGATGTGTACTTTGAGTCTATTATTAATATGTTCCTGTTTTGCTAGAGTCCAGATAACGTTATTTTTAGAAAAGCAACTGCCATTAATAAATGATCCAGAAATACTGATTATAATTTTAGCGTTTTTAGAGAGTGGATGCAGTTTTTCTATATGGAGATCTACCTTTGAACTTTAAACTTGACAAGAAAATTAAGAGAAAATTATTTTGTTTGTATTTCATCCTTAAATCTGATTGTTCAGCATAAGCGTTAATATGAAAATTTAGCATTAGCTTCAATTTTTATTTTCCTTTTTCACAGATATGATCTATCCACTGTACACATGTATTTATAGAAAGATCTGGATTCAGGTTCCTTGTGCTTTTAGAAAGAATGTAATCTTGAGCTACAGCTGAGCAGTTTCCTATAGAGGCAAAGTGATCTTAATCTCTCAGAATGGGAGGTGCAATTGAAGACCAAATGTTCTGACACTATAATCTAATGGAAACTCTTGTGTCCTGTTAAGTAGTTAATAAAAATACATGGCCTCATGCAAGGACTTCTGAAACCAGTAACTTTCATTGGATTCCTCCCCTGTCATTTGATGACGACTTGTAAATCATAGAATCATGTAGAATCCTTGTTCCACATGATAAAGACCAGTGGATTGGTGTCTCACTTGCTGGGAAAAGGCCTTGACAAAGGTCATAAGTATTGCAGTTTTAGGGTTTTTTTGTTTTAGTATGTATATATTTCTGGACAGGAAATGACAAAATTTTAAGTTAATTAGATAATAATGATCACACTTAGGACTTAAAGTGCTTTGTGGTTTACAGAATATTACGATCACCATTTCATAATTAAGGAAAAACATGGTGGAGTGAATTCAGTGAAGGTTACTCTGAAAGTTAGTGGTACTCTTGCAAAGACAATCCAAGCTGTGCAGCCTCTGTAGATCTGTTTTTCATTGAGCCGTATGTGTGCTATTATAGGTACTACATACAAATCTGATACCCTTCGCAGTGGAGTTTAAACTCTTCAGCGGACTACATGAAGAGAAGAGGGTGAAGAAGCTAAAAACAATCAGTCTATTTGATTTTATGTCAGTTCCCCAGATAGTAGTTTAGAAAGATTGGAACATATATAGACATATGAATCTCTCTTTCCTAAGAGGACTTAATCTAGGAGAGTGCCAATATATCATAAACATCTAAGTAGACAGTCTAATTTTACTTGCTTTGTTATCACTTTCTTGAGAAAAAAACTAGGTTCAACAGGCCAGCTGAAAGCATTATGTCTCAGGGGAGAAAGTTGAGTCAACATGAAGAAAGCAATAAAAAAAAAAAAAGGGAAATGGATGATAGCAAGTAAAAAAATAAATAAATAAGGAAGAATGAAAACTGGAAGTTTTACTGTGTGGAAACGCGATGTGTTTTTCCTTCTCTTCAGACAGAAAGGGACAAGAGAACTCTGCCTTATTTCTGGGAATGCCAGTGAGTTTATCTTTGTGTTTGACAGCCAGATCAATACAATCTTTTTTTGTTACACTACATCAACATACTCTTTGAGAAAGAACGAGTGCTCTGTTAGATCACTCCTCAGGAATGCAGCAAGGGGAGTGAATGTGTAGTAATGGTCAGCCATGTCCTTCTTCAGACCCACAGGGTCTCTCTGCAACTCTCACCCAGCAGCATGCATGAAAAAGCTTGACTCATCTAAAGCCTGCACATTTCCCCCTTGGTCAGCTTTCGTATGCATCCCTCGCTGCTGCTGGCCAAAAGGAGCCCTACCAGTGTTCGGCTATTATTCAACAGTGTCTGACAGGAAAAGGGCGATGGGGAGAAAAAGTAGATTAAAAGTCAGACCAGGAACTTTCCTACTCCTTCTCAAAACCAATTTTTGCCAATGTACCAGATCTGTCAAAGGAGGCTAGGCATTCGATAGCTTGCACAAAACAAGAAACTCACCTACTCTGGGTACCAGCGCTGAAAGCTGGTGAGTTTAGTTTTCAGCAGTGAGGAGTCTGTTTAGTCATTCCAAAGCGTTTTTGAACAAACTAACACCAGGAGGAAGAATGTCATGGATACTCATTAGGGCCAAGAGCTCCTCCTAAGTGTTTGTGTCTCCTCCATTCCTGCAGGTGGCCATCTGGAATGCTAAGTGTCCCGATCCAATGTCGGGGGAGGTTTCAATATGATCCCGAGAGCGAGATTAAGACACAAACGAGGTCAAATGCCGTATACTCAAGATAGCTTTTATTATCAAAAGTAAAGAATTAGTAGCGATAAGACAGAATGGAATAAAAAGATAGAAATCAAGCAAGCATTCGGGATAGAGTTGCAAGGATAGTCACCACCATGGATCTGCGGCGTCCCAGGGTCCAAGTCTCTCGATGTTTTCAGTGGTGGGCGATCGTGCTCGGAGGCGGCCGGCACCAGGGCTTGTCTTGGCAGTCCTTTTTATTCTCATTCAAGGCCTGCAATTTAGCACATCTTCAGATTCCTGCACATACACATACACTTCACGGTGGGTGGCTCCAGCCCCGCTCCTTACACGATTATCGCATGTCTTGTAGCCGTTAATTTGGCAGGGTGTTTTTCATCCTTGTAGCCATTATCTTGGCAGGATGTTTTTCATCAGCTGGAGATCTCTGTGGCCATGTAGCCATCCTTATCTTAGATAAACAATCTTTGAGACAAATGTTTTACGATTCAGTTTCTCACACTAAGGTAAGGGAGGACAGGAGTCTGTCTTTCCAGTCGGATGAAATGATGAGTCTAAGAGATCCTTGGGGACTTAATGCCTAGAATAAGTCAGGAAGAAGTGAGAAAAGGAAGAGGAAGGGGAATAAAACATATTCTAGAGTAATGGGTGGGTCACTTGTTCTCATACTTCATAAATGTTTGTTTATCTTCGCCTCTACTTGTAGCTCCTGAAGCCACTGCACATCAACCTGGATGTGCTAATCCTGAGAGTACCTAAAAGAAGATGAACACATAAGCAGCCATCTGTGATGAGACCTATTTATATGAGAACATTTTTCTCCTCCCATCCTTCTCCCTGTCCCACCAATGACTCCATCTCAGGCAACTTCTAGTGTATTTCAGGGCTGTTAACTTTGTTTTGCCTCCTTCAGAAGGTCAGAATGTGACTGCTGCTGATTTTCTGCAAAGGGTGGGGTGATATAGGCCAGGTAGTGTGTACCCAGTTGTTTTACTAACACTAATCTGCAGGGCTGCTCCCAACTGAGACAGAAAAAATCAGGTCAGCCTCTGCCTTGCAGTGATGATTGTGGCAGAGTAGCCAAAGAAAGTTGCTGGGGAGTTCTGGATAATGTGAATCTGGCAATAGGAGGATCGGTATCCCACATGTGCAGGAACATAGGTATGGGACATTATTGTAGCTATAGCTGCCAACCGTTCTGCTGGATTGCAGCTTGCAGCTGAGGATTTGAAATGCTAAGAATTTCTGATTCTGTATGAAATCTAATGGAATTTCTTCACAACACAGAGGGGACCACCCTTACCAGACATGCTGGCGCTAATGTAACACCAAAGTCTGCTAAGAATATATAAGGTTAATGTTATGGCCTCTGTCTGTGTTGCAGAGATACAGAGACAAAGGAATCACCGAGATGTGAGATTTCTGAAAATATTTCATGAAAATGTGGTTCTGTTTCACAGCTTTCTATGTATGTTAGCAGCCTGATGCGCAATCAGGTAAGGATGCTGCTGAGGCTTGCGGCAACAGCAGAGAAAAGCAACAGCTAAGGGACTTATTTCTCAATAATGAATGGGGTAAGATAAAAGAGAAGCTCAGGATTTGGGGATTAAATGTATTAGAATTATTGAGTTATTTATAATCGATGTCTTTGAAAGCTGAGAGATCATCTTACATTTATATTAAAAGGTTTTTACATTATACTCTAAAATGTCATGCTGTGTAATTGTGAAGAGAAAGAAACTGGAAGAAAATGACTCATAAAAAAGTATTTCTAAAAATATATTTCTGTAACTTAGCTAAAGAAAAATATTCTGGATATCTAGTGAAAGGGAAAAGGGGAGGGGGGGAACAGACTCATAAAATGAGAGTTAATAAGTGTAGTTATACAATGGACCGATTTTTATGGCTCAGTCATAAACCTTTGAAAGCAAGAGTTTATAGTGTAAGTGCTGACACGATCTTAAACACTGTAACACATTCTGTAATGGTACCAGATTTCTGGGATTTCTTTATGTATTTTTTTTCTTAATAACCAAGCCTTTTGAAAAGAAGTAGGACAGATTATAGTCAGAACTACAGATGAAGAAAGGCAGCTTGTTGCTCTAGTATAATAGGTGTCAGTACTAAAGATTATTGACTTTCTAGC
Source organism: Phaethon lepturus (assembly GCF_000687285.1). Classification (NCBI taxonomy): domain Eukaryota; kingdom Metazoa; phylum Chordata; class Aves; order Phaethontiformes; family Phaethontidae; genus Phaethon; species Phaethon lepturus. The sequence goes on along the minus strand of NW_010525329.1, from coordinate 50,850 downwards.
AGCATACTGTAAGTAACCATAATAAAAATCTTGACCTTCTGCAGCTCAGTTAAAACCTTCGAAGTGAATTGCACTTTAAAAAAATATCTTTTCTTTAATAAAAGCTACTTAGTTACTTGAAATAATTCTGCTGACTATTGATTTTTTTCTCATTATGTTCACATTCTTCACTTACAAGAAATGAATTCTTGGTTCAGAAATGAAATATCTGTGTCACATTTCTTACAGAGATGAGTTTGTGTGTTTTTATTTAATCATAATCATCCCATCCATGCACCAAACTGGTAATATTACTTATAGTTGTAAATTCATAAATTTGCATCAGATATCACATACACAGAAACACTAATTTATTGTCATGAAACTGATCTGATCTTTTCTCCTTTGAAAAAAAAACTCCTTAGTAGGTAAGGATTTTTAGATATAGGATCATATAAAACAGCTGGTTTGGTTTTTTTTTTTTTTTACTTTTCAGTGTTGCACATTTCTGTCTACTATCATTCTGTTATTGGTAAGTTATTACTCTAAAAACCTCATGGTCTGTTATGGATAACACTGTATTTGTTAAGTTTAAACTTGTCGTCATCTGCAAAGTTGAACATTTCTTAAGATTATCACTGGGAACTATTGCAGGAACTCCAATCAGATGAGTAACTTCTGATTCACCACAGCCCTTAAGTCTTTCTACAGGTAATGTAGGAAGCTGTATAGAAATAAAGAATCATTATCATCAGCCTTCCCCACCCTTCCACACTAATGACCAATTATACCCAGGCTGGGATGAGCAAATAACACCTTTTTTAAAAGCAAGGAGTCTCCTTTTAAAGAAAGAACTAGAATCTAATATCCACTGAAGTAGGTGTACGTTGAAAAAGCTGAAGGTAAAAGCACTGTATGTTCTCCAAAATGACCTATTCGCTTTTTTCTCCAAAACCTGATGTCATAAGATGGCGGTGGAAAAGCATATTTGAGCCTACTTGGCTGTTGCTGCTTGACTAGTGTGATGACTTTTAGGGGACTGAAACTTCTGCTCCAACTGTTGGAGGCTGTCCTATTTCAAGGACATGATAGCATCAATACCAGACTATAAATACTGCCAGCCAGACAAGGCTGTTAAAAGTCTGATGTTGTATGACTTCAGGGGCATGTGTGTGCTAGGCTGAACATAAGAAATTGTTTAAGCCTTTTTAAGCTGAATATGTGATGCAAATTATGAGCCATATGTTCATGTGGTACAGCATCTAGAAGATGGAAAAAGAATGTTTAATAAAAATTAAGGGATACCTTTAACTGCTAGTAAGCATTGCTGGATTAGAGTAGTGTTGGTCAAAAAAAAAATGGGAAGAGTTTTGGAATTGGAAAATAAGGTTTGCCAAGAGAACATGCATTCTAACAACTCTTGCTAGGTTTGGAATATCCACCTCTGTGGAACTGGCTTCTCTGGAGCCAGAAGAAGAAACCAGGGAGAATGAGTGAATGCCTTAATAAAGTGTTGAAATTCGAAGAATATATTTTTATGGTTTTTAAATATCTCAAAATGTTTGCTTGCATGAGAAAAGATGTTTGTATGTGTCTGTCTAGACATGTGCTTTCCTTCTCTTTGTCTCTGAAACAGCTGTGAATGTTTATTCTCACAAGAATTTCCACATACATGAAAAAATTTACTTTATTTGTTTTCCTCTCTTAAATTTTGTTTTTCAACTGCTGCTTCCACAAATTTTATGAAAAAACATCCAGCATGGTTGCAAGGACGCCTAGGATGGTTTCTTATTTTTCTGTTTGTGTGGGTTTTGTTTGTTTGTTTGTTTGTTTTACCAAAACTTTTTTGCATTAATTTGTTTAGTTTTTATCCAGCTCTAAAGTTAAAAAAAAATTAGTCTTGGTGTTAAACATCAGACTAGATTCACGTTTCTATTTCCAAATCAAATACATGGGTATGTGTTTCAAATTGAAATATTGTTGCAACATGCTGTTCTTGTTTAAGCCACATGGTGTTTTGGACTATGTGATTACCTGAGAGAAAATAAAGAGATTTAGTGGTTAATTAGGTGAAGGGCAGATACAATTAATTTTGTTTTTAGCACCTGGAATGTCAGCTTATTCTGTAGGATATATTGAAGGTTTCCGCAGGTATAGAAAATTGTCTAGGAAAGAAAATAAGCAACCCCATAATTTTCTGCTGCTTTTAATGACTGATCCAAGACGAGGGGCACTCCCTAAAAAGTAGCCATAAATTGAAGGTGAAAACACATCCAAGTAGCTTGTAGCAAAAACAATAGAGTTCAAAATGGATTCTGTAATGTGTCAATCACAACATATTTGGCCCTTGTTATCTTTATACTACATTTATATCCTTGTAAAAGAAGACCAGTCCACTGTCTCATGTTACTGTGTAAAGAAGATTAATGTATGGTACAAAGGTGGTTGTGGAAATTGTACCCCTTGAAACAATTTTTCAAAGGCAAGTCACATCAGGCTGGCCAATTTGTCTGCATGCAGTCTTAACTCTGCAAAGAAGCAAACCCAGTCATATTGAGAAACAGGTCACACTTTGTGTTATATTTTTAATAAGTACCAAAATATAATTCACCATTTAGAACAGTTTAGTTCCTTATCAGGTCTGATATTCTTTTTAAGGCAGCAAGGTGATGAAGGATGTGGGCTTTATTTTCATGTTTTCTATAAAACTGAAATGTACTTTAGTCTTGCAGCTCAGAATATAATTTTCTGTCACCACTGAGCTCTTTCTTTAGGCAGAACTCTCCCATGAGTACTTTATTTCTGGTGGTATTAAACAAGCGGGAACCAAGTGAAAGCCACCAGAAGCTTAAATCTGTAGGATGTCGAAATGAGAAACTAGATTATGTTGAATGTAGATGTAAGGGAGAATAAAGTCACATATTTTAAAAATTCAAGAGAATCATATTCGTTATGCAAAAATGTACATATAATTTGTTTTAGAACAGTAGCTATATCAAAGGATCTTTTCAAGTTAAGAGTCTTGTGAGGTGTTGCAAATGCCTGGCATCACTGAAGTCTTGTTTTGACAGAATACAGGATATGAGGACTGGTTTCCTTTGGGATTTTTATGAGGATAGGCCCTACATTGTCCTTTGAAATAGACTTTCTGGTCAGTATTCATTCTCTTTTTATTCTGTTGTACAAATGTTTTCCCTCTTCACGGAAGCCTTTAATTTGATCACCTTAGTGCTATACTGTTCTCTCACAATAAATGGGGTTAGTGTCTGTTTTACAGTTTGGTGTAATTCAGACAATTATATTCTGTAAACTGTGGGTGTTAGCAGAAAGCCAAGAGTAAAGAAGTGGTTTAGATTGGGCAATGAAAAGCGTAACAAACTGGGAAATTTATACCACTTCTAGCTAGCAAAGCAGGATCTGCTTTCAAGATTGTTACATAGGGAAAAAAGTAAAATAACACATTTAGCTTATGATTAAATGGTTTTAGCAGATTTTAGAAAGATGAAGACACTTCACTTACCTTGTTATTGAAAGCTGTCAGACCTACTATTTTGAAACGTATCTTTTGGATCATCATAGTGAAACCGTGCTGCCAATATTAGCCAAGTTGTCAAATTAAGAGATGTTCTTTGCTTCATTATTGTTTCTTTTGTATTGTATTGATAGACTTTAGTGTCAGAAATGAGCCAATGTTAAGGTCTAATTTCCAGTTAGTGGTATAAAGAAATAATAAACACAATTTGATTCAGATTATAAGTTTCTTCCCCTCCTAACTAAAAGCTCTTTTATATCTTTTTATAGCTTCAACGTTTATACAAAAACAGCTATCAGCTACAGGATTACATTGAAAAAAAAATCTGATAGTCAAATTCAGCCCTTGCTACTCCCAGAAAAAGCTTATCCTCAGTGCTCAGGATTTTTGTTATCTGGCTAAGCAAAGTAAAATCATTTATTGAACTCGGTCATGAACATTAGCCTAGATTTGCTCTGTGAGCAAAACGGAAATATAAGTAAGGGTACTTCCTTCACTCCCAGCCACCCTTAACCACATTATGCCTTGTGGTGTTTGTTGCACAATAATGCTCAACACCAGATACGTAGTACCCAGATGAAATCTACGTTTAATAAAGAAAATGCAGAACAGATAGGAAAGCAGTGGACCAAATGTTGTTCCTGGCTGTATTGTGTGAGCAACACTCACATGATGGAGTGGACATTTGCCTATAGTAACTTGGTAATGTCTTTGAACAAAACCTGATGGGAAAGAGGGAAATTAACTGGAAGAAAAAAATAGGTCTTTATAGGGCTGAGGGTCAATTAATAATTCTTTCTGTAATACTTCTCTTGAGGTTATTTTAGATTCAAGATCTTTAAATTTAAGTTTGAATCTTTTAAGCAAGGAAGCCTTGAAAATGTTTGAAATCCTCACACATAAAAGCATATAAACCTGGAGCTTTTAAATTGCTAATGGCTTGTTTCATCTAGTTTTTTTTTTCAACAGCAAATTCTAAAACAATAATTAAATCTGTAGGCCAAATTCAGTCCTTAGCTGAATGCAGGAATCACTTCCAAGTTTAGGGCCAGTACAAGGGTTCTTCTCTGTTTCTTACTGTGTTGTGCTATGAATTCACATGTTGTATTACAACAATATTCTGAGGATTTGTTTTTTAAATACATAATTGACATGTTTAGTATTTATGTATATATCACCATACCATTTCATTAGGCTTGTAGCTGGTACAGAATTAAGGTGTTGGTTTGCTTGAGGACAGCATTGAACCTCTGGAAAAGCTGGTTGCCTATTTGATCATACTTAAGCCTCCTCAGTCCACTGAAGATGTGGTTTGATGATTTATCTATGAACTGTAAGCAACCTTGAAGTGTAATTGTCTCTTCTTCTACTCTTCCCCAGTGACAAATTTTGAAATAGCTTGCCTTTGTCCATAAGAAGAATGGAAACTAATGTTGGAACTTTCAGAAAAGTTTCCTGGAACAGAAATATTTTCATTCTTAATTCTAACTGAAAGACAAGAAGCTTGAAGGGCTTCCAAATACCTTTGAAAATATGCCGGATGGGACATACATGCCAAGTTATTGAATATAAAAGCAGTGCAATGTGACCCAGAGCTGTGACTCAGAAGTCAACTGCTATGCTAGAAAGGTGGAAGAAGCCAGAGGTAAGTACTGGCAATTGTCAGAAAAGGTCACCAAGTTATATTTTCTGCATTAATGCCATTACCCAGGCGGCAGGTGAGAAAGCAAGCACAAATGGTGGTCAGTGCAAAGTACTGCCCTGTGATGGGGAACAGGTTGTTTGCTCCCAAGTTTACTTGGAAACTAGAAACTGTTTCTGGCAACTACAGGCCAGAAACAGTGCAAAGAGATAAAGTGTGCATAGGTAGAATTATCCAACAACATTTACCCTGCTCAAAGTCATATTGACATTAATATATTTTTTATTAACAAAATTTTAGGAAATTTGCAACTAGTGCACTTAGGTTTTATATTATTTTGCTATTACAGGCTGTATAAGTCGTATTTATACAGCCAGTTCAGGAGCTTTCGGAATAAATCACCTCTGAGGAGAATAGGAACACATGGAGCAGAGGAATCCTTGCTATTGTCTGTGACTACTGAAAATGGCAACGACAGGCAGATAAGTGTGCTGGATTGATCATGTTGATCTGTAGACTGGTATCACAGGGACACATTGTGGTTACATATCACTTTCCTAAATTTCAATGTGCCATGCTCTTATTTTTTCTCTGTCATCTTTGATGAAATGTAAACAAATTGTACATTAGCTACTTGTGTGCCTCCAGTATAACAGTGATATCAGCTCTCTGATCCGACCTTCCTGATTCTTCTGATCCTGCACGGAGAGAGAGGGAGGAAGCACACATGTTTGTCACCAGGAATTGTTCTTTTAAGAAATGTTGAACACAAACTTGGCAAGTAATTTGTCATATTTGCCAGACAGTTACGCCTCTGCAGACTGTGGAATGGCTCCCAAGCTCAGGTCTTGTCATGTCCCACTCTGTATCTCCTTCTATTTTCTCAGACTGTGAAAGCGCTGTGGGTTTCTGCTCGCTACACACTACCAAAATCTTTGCAAAAAATTAGGCAGAAACTGATGTTATATGTTCTTTCTGTGGCTTTGGATTAGCCTCCCCAGGAGCTGTTGGCCATGGGATCTTAAGATTTACATTGCCAAATAACGAATGATGATAAGCTTTTTATTCAAGATGTATCCATTTGGAGTCAGAAGCTGTAGATGATGTCCCTTATCTAACCACTGACTTGTTTTGCAATAACTGAGCACTGATATATGGTAAAATGGTGAAATGTGTTCTGTGAATTGGTACACTCCAGATTTCCCTATAACCTTCAGCTTTAAAGGGATTATCACTTGCATGTGGAGCAGACTACATGTTGCCTTGAGTATTGATGCATCTTCCTGAAATGATGGACAACAGAGCTAACTGGAAAAGGTAAATCTTTATTGTTAAGAAGCCTGTGTTTTAGTTTGGGAGTTTTTGTGGTTGTTGTTTCTGTTTTTTAAAATTACAGATATGAACAAAAGATCAACTTACACAATGGCGTCCATGGGGTTTCCAGATATTGTAACAACTGATGTGGAATTTTTCAGCTCGCCTGAAATACCTCCAGTGAATGACAATGGACTGTGCCCTAAACTGCAGGGCTACCAGGCTGCCTGAGAGCACCAAGAACCATTTAGCCCAGGAGATGGGCATCTAAAACAAGCTGGTGCCGAGGGCTTGTTTTGGATGTTTCTTTCTAAGACATTGACCAGTTGACTTGTTTGGAAATAACTGCTAAAGGGCACTCAGTCACCAGCTCTGAAATCCAGATAATTAATACCTGTCAGAAGAACTTTACCCTGGATGCCTAATGTCTACTTATACTGACCTTTAAAGTAACACTTGCAGTTGCGATGATTACTTAATAGCACCCTGTCTCCTGAATGCTGGTTTTCAGAAATAGGCACAGTGGGCTTCTGATGCACTTTGTCTTTTGTTCAAGACCATCACACTTCCTGTCCTGCTTTTATTCAGAACTTGTCATCTAGCCATAGTGCAGACACAGCTATAGCTGAGATCACTTAAGCTCTTCATGTTACCTTATGTCCTCTTGCAGACATAGTCAATACCTTCTCCAAGGACTTCCCTGTGCTTAAAATTTCATCGTCTTCCTTAACAAGTTTTTTCTGGCTGAAGTGAATTTCTTGCCGATCACAACATTTTCACCTGTCATAACACTTTATAGGTCTAATCTCATAAAACTGATTCACTAAACATGCATATAACCAGATCTGCACTTTCTGATTTGCTTTTAGCTTTTAGTACAGACCATTAGTAAGATATAGACATGAGCTTTACTTTTCAGAACTGATTGTCCAAACATTTCCTCTCTTCCAGACAACGGTATCACATTGCATAGCCAGGCAGTGGGCAAGCAGAGGAGCAGGAGCAAGCCAGGTCCCTCAGCAGCTCAGGCATAAAAAAGCTGCTACAAAACTGGGGTCATCAAGGTCACCGGGCTTTCAATATCTGCAACTCCTTGGGCGTTACAACCTCTCACGAGGCAGCTTCCTGTGCTCTGAGATTCACTGCCCGACTCCGTGCAGGCTGCTGCTGGCTACCAGCCTCACTTGGCTGTTGCTGGAGGTCAGGGTCCGTTTTGTGGGGGATCACTCTGCAAGCCGTACGCCTGGGGCTCTGGAACTGCCGCTCCTGCTTGTGGGGGTGGGAAACACCGGGAGCCCTGTCCTCCTGAACACGCCACAAAACAGGTTGTTGGGTCCCTAGGGAGTCAAGGGGCTCCCTTTTTTAGGGAGTGGTTTCTAGCATGAGGAGTTCATCAGCTGGCGAGAAGTCAGGCAGCATTGCCTCAAAAATGGGAAATCAGTTGGTTTCAGCTTTGTTGAATCAGCATTCCCAGAGGAAAGCTGTTCTGTCAGAAGATTTTCCACCTGATATGAGCAGCACACATTGCAGGAGTAGATTTTGAAAAGGTCATTGACTAAGTACTCATTTTCTGCCTTAGCATACTGAGGATTGAGAGCATATTTCAGGAGCAAAATGATGCCCAAGTGCTCAATTGTCTTTGAAAAGTTACCTTTTTTCTGAATGTCTGATACTGATGCTGCATACCTAAGATTGCCCTTTGGAAAATTCCCCAACATGTAGTCTGTACAAGTTGTACCATATTTTAAAGATTTAAAAGTCCTCTCTTATTTATTTTGCCTGTGGCATTCCAAAATGCTTGAATTACAATATTTTTGGAAAATAATTTTATTTTGTTTTTTATATGTATGCAATAGATTAAAATCACCACATTCAAATACTATTTGACATTTCCAGAGGCATGTCTGACACACTGCGTTAGAAAACATGTAGACTTTCTGCAAAGACACTACGGTCACCTGCCTGCACAACTAAACAAAATAGAGATATAGATATTTTTAAAACACACTTGACTACTAAACAAGTAGAGTGCACTTCAAAATCCAATGAAGTTAGAAATGTTGATATTTTACAATTTTAAAAGGGACAATAGTTTTTTCTTAAACAAATGGAGACTGAGAGCAGAAAATAGAAACATTGTTTCATCTGAAAATTTAAAAAAAGAAAGTGGTGTGTTTTGTTTGTGCTCTAATTGGCAGGCGTACTTTTTGAGACACACACATAAATGGGGAAAAATGAATAGAAATAAAAACATCCAGCAAAATTTGTTTATGCCAATTGTATTTTCCCTACCGTACCGTGATAACATAAAGCTAAAACTAAACAAATATTGCTAGTGCTAGAAAATAAAAAGCAGAGAACAACACTGAGAAGAGGTCCTTCGTACCTCTTCTATGTCCCCTGCGTGTCCTTTGATAATAAGGAAGGCGGTGCTTTTGTGTTGTGCTGCTCATCATCACACTTCCTTGACTATTTAATCCGACAATAAGAGTAGATCAGCAATAAAATAACTCAAAATCAAATATTCAAATGGCAAGGGATACGATTCTATTTTCCTTACCGCATGGTAGGGTTTAGACTCAGCTCTGCCTCTTTCTGTACTCAGATATTGATGTCAAATTAATGGGATGAGACACAGAAGTGATTATCTGCCATTTGGTATTGGACATCCTCTGCTCAAAAGCAATAAACTATGTGAAGCCTTTTACAGTAACAGAAATACATATTAACACTTATCAAATTATACCATGGCATAAAACAATTTTCTTTTTAATTAATTAAAATGAAAAACTTTGAAGCATGGATTTCAGTTTAAATACTTAAGTAGTTATTGGAACTGTAGTTGCTGCAAGTGGGATTGTGCCGGATGCTAGGTAAATACGTGGTAAATTGCCTGGTGTAGACAGCTCCTCAGTGCAACTACCTGTGGTAGTTGCTGGGGGTCTTTTCACTGACTCCAAGTATTTTGAGTCAAGCCTTTTGTTACTGTGCTTTTTCTGGTTATTTTTATAAGGGTGCTGTACCGTATTCTAAGAGCACTCCCAGGAAGGGAGGAGCAGGGTATGAGGCAGGCACTTGTAGCTGCTTGCTGTAGGTGCCAAGGTGCCGGATCCTTTCTCAATTGCTTCATAAAATACTGCGCACACCCCCCCCCCATCAATATTTTGTTCATTTCATACTGCACTACATCTGGGCTTTCATCGCTTGGAAAAACCCAAATAACTGAAGAGTTGATTTTTGAGCTGTAACGTATCATGTTTCTGGAAAAGAGAGCAAAATGGTGTCAAAGCTGAATAGTTAGACGCATTAAAGGCATGAGCGTGGGTTATTCTGAAATGGAGGGTAGAAGCAAGAGGAGGATAAACTTTGCAAATTCCTTCAGATAGATTTAGAAAATCCCCAGGGGCAGTTCTTTATGAAACCCCTCAAATAAAATATTATTCTCTGTCTTACGCACATACTCACAGAAGCGCATTTACTGTGTCTGTATAAAGTATGCTTTTGTGGCCAGTATGATAACACCGATGTGTGAGTGTAGTACAAAAATCTCATGCTCTGAATTACTTTAGTGCTGTGTACGCTGCTACGATTTTGTTCCTAAAATGATTAAAAAAAAAAAAAGTTGGAGTTTGTAAACGAACTGCAATATGATTCCATCCTCTTTATAAGAAGAAAACAGCCATATACGTCTGATGTAATACATGACAGAAACTGCAAAAGAGATGAGTCTAGAATGGGCTAGTAATAAATGCAGAGATGTGTCCATTTGGTTGAATGATCTTTAGGGAACGACAACATACATAGATGTGTTTTAAAATCTTTTCCATTAATTTTTGTGATTTTTTTTCTTTTTTTTAATCTGGAAGAAGAGGTGCAGGGATGAGTACCTACTCTATCAGTAGTTCATTTAGTACCTCATAGGCCTTAACATTGCAAATGGCTCTCCTCAGTACTTATAACAAATATTGTTTAGAAAAAAAGAATTTCCTTATGATGGTTTATAAACTGCTCAGTAGACAAATGTGCAGTATACTGGCACTGTTTTTCATCCTTGACTCCGTATAAACTGATGAATGTTTCTGTGTTCAATGCAACAACTTGTTAGTCCTTAACAGTAAGATTTGTCTCACCTGAAACTGAAGTTCATAGATATTTTAGGATATTGGTGTTGGCATATAAAAAGAACAATCTTGATGCTAACTTAGAAAAACAAATCTAAATCTTGGCCCTCTACAAGAATTCATGTGGTAATGCTCTTCAAATCAAGTTTTTTCTTTGGATGCTTGTGTGTGCGCCTGTGCATGCATTTTTCTTGAGTGTGCAGTGTGAGAAACAGTTTGGAAAGGATAGAAGATCCAAGATGAGATTCCTAAGGAATCATCACCTTTTCTAGGTAGAGCAGTTTTGAGTACCCCAATAATATTTTGGTGATAAAGAAATATTTGCCAAATATTTTTTGAATAGGCGTGCTGATGAACAGATGGGTGAATAATTGTGCTGTTAAGGTTTCATGAACTGTAGTATTTCATGGTATTGTTGTACATATTGCAGTATTACAACATTCACAGGCCTAAAATTGACTCGTTTTGAGCTCAATACCTTTGTCCATTATATATAAAAATCTTTCGATTTTAAACACATCCGTGTAGCTGTTTATATAATCCTAACACTTAAAATAGGAACAAGGAGATACAGAAATACATCCTGAGGTGAGATATAGATAATAATCATAGGAATATGAATCATAAATAATTTGAATTTTACTTCTGTTCTAGGGACATTAAAATAGCTTTGTCTTTAGAAGCTGGATAGTTTAATGGAAAAACAAAATCAAAATTTATCTGAGCTGGCTGCTTACAGCTGTAGCAGATAAGCCACATCTAGCCAGGACAGAAGTGAAAGTCTCATTGAAAGTATTACTGAGTTCTACGTGTTTATATACTAGCTGAGTTTGATCCCACATAATCCAAACCTAAGGGAAAAAAAGCTTAGTATAGGATTCTGAATCTTTTATTTTGAAATATCATTTTAAATACAGCACTTCATAAACTTTCAGTGTAATTATATTTATTTAAAAAATGTTGTAGGCCATTGATTTTTTGGTAAACTCTCTCTGAAGAGTTAAGATATGGTTTTGTTAGAGGGCAACTTTATTTTTGTTTTCCTAAAAAATAAATAATCTATCTCAATTTCTGTTTAGAAAAATAACTTACACCATAACAGCAAGAAATCCTTTGAAAAGCTCATGGGAACACTGTAATTTGCAGGAACAGGATCAGAAAAACACTTATTCAAGGTGACAAAGAGGTACTGCTGTGACCAAGAGGAATGAATTAGCTTCTACAAAGTGACTTGTTTTGAAAGAGCTACAGAAACAATTTTATCAAAAACCACCACAAGATTTAGAAACATTACATTGCATATGTGTGGCAAAATCTTCTTGCATCAACTGTTATTGACAGTCCTTCATCAGAGCTCTTTTTAGCTTCATGTGATGCTTGCTGAATTTTTTTAACATATATTATCTCTAAGATAAGGTTACAGGTGAAGATTTCTCTAACATATAAAAGAATAACAATTTAGCTGAAAAGTAATGTTCCTGTGATAGCCACTCTCTGCAGAATGAATCAATATATTTTACTAGAGCTTCCCAAAACCACAAGAAAGAGAAAACTGAATAGCACCTTTCTTTCTAAAACCAACAAGAAACCGTTTATCCTTTCCCAGTTACAAAATGGCTGGCTGGCTTAGAAGAATCACAACAAGCTCACAGACCAAACCTGGCAGATTCCTGTGTAGGGAATTCTGAAAAATATGTTAATTACTACTTTTTTTTTCAAAAAGTCCAGATTAATTTGTGGCTAGGTATAATACACCAAATTTCAATAGATTTGGTGTAACAGAGAAGTATTTAATGAATTTAGAAATTCCATGTTTTAAACGCTGAGAACTTTAGTGTCTGCTTTAAGTGTTACTCTTCTCAGTCCCATCAGCATTTTACCTATTGTTAAGGTCTTTATAAGAAAGGCGTTTCAGTTATGACAAAAAACCTCAATGCAGTTCCTTGTAAAATCTTTTCTATGAGACAATGAAAGGAATGGAAAACCAAAATTAGCTTGCTTTTCTTAGGGTCTTAAAGTTGCCACATGATTTTGAATCTAGATATAATTATCGGCCCAAATCCTAACCCCCACTTACGGCTCTGGTTTTAATGCTACAGTAGATCTAGGGGTACTTCTCACCATGGAGCTGATGTGGCAGCTTATGCTTTGGGAATGGAGTGGTTTTGAACTTTAAGGAATGAAAAAGGAAATGTTCAAATGCATCTCTGTGTGGGGCCTAAAGAGCACAATTCATGTTACGTTATCAGCCATCTTCCACGCTGTGCATTATTGCAAATGTGGCGGAGAAAGTATTCTTTCTTAGAGTAAATTCCTAATATTTTAATTTACTGTCCATGAAATACAGGTAGCCGAGAGAGACTGTTATGATATAAACATGATGGTACTGCTTTATATGTTAAAGAAACATAAATTTTAGTTTTCAAGGAAAGCATGTTTTCACCAGTAATTTGTCCTTCTGGGCCAAGCACTGCCACAATTATGAAAAGTAGTCCCATTACACTGAAAAATGAATTCTCGACTATTTCAGAGCTGTGAAGAAATGCAAGAGCTCTTGAACTGAATCAAAAATGATGGTGTCTAATATCATTTATTTGCAATCATTCCATCTCTGCAGGTTTCAGAATTAAAATTGTGCTCTCAATTTCAGTCTGTTACTCAAGAATTGTTGAGAGAACACTCATTAGAAGTGAAAAGTGGTCAAAAACTTTAATGAGCTCTTTCTATTGTTTTATGAGCTATGCAAGTCGGTCAGCTATACAGCATATGTAGAGCAAAATTTTCACAGTGTGTGTGGTACTCAGTTGTTCCTCTGTACCAGTAATAGCAAGCAATAAGAGATGTGGCATGTCCACAAACATCTTACCTCCATGGCTGCTCTTGGAAATGTCCAGCCAATTCACTATGGCTTTGAATTTTGAGAGATACAACTGGAATATAAGCACAAAAACTTACCGGTGACAAAAGAAGAATATTGAATCATGGTTAAGAAGGTGAAACCAGCATCTAAATCCCAAAAGAAACCTCTGAGTGCAAATGGTTACCGAAGTGCTGATGTTCTGTGCCCTGAAATCTTATGCATGACCAGCATTGCTTCATCATAGCAACACTGATCAGGTAAGACTTCATGCCATTGTTTGCAGCTAGTTTCTGAGGCAGAGAGGCTTTGGAAAGATATTGACAGTTTTGTCATCATGAGAATGATAAGAAAGAGGGAGCTAGAGCAACGCTTCAGCCCCTCTAGACAGAGCAGAGCCTGGCAAGAGGCCAAAGTGTCTAAAGGGGTTTATGCAGATGATAGCCTCCTAAAATGAAAATTTCTCACTAATGCCTGTATTTGTGAGATACTTGCCTCTCTAACCTGGAATTTGCAAAAGACTGTGCATATCCAGAACTGCTCTGCTCTGAGAAATTAGGCCTGTCAATAATCCAGAAACTGGCCAGAGCAGGACTGCAGTCCCTTGAGAAACCAAATCTAATACGTGTTCTCCAAACAGGATGGATGCACCAGCAACAGCTACACAGTCCGTGACTGAGGCAGTGTTGCTGGTACCGTCCCTCCTACTAGGTGTGACTGGTGGGGCTGTGCGATACTGGGGGGCTGTGTTGTAATACCTCCTTAGTCAGAAGGAACTCAGCAACCACTCAGCATGGAGCAGTAACATTACTCGTTTTGGGAAAATGGAAAGAAAACAATGCCTGTAGACCTTCACTCTAAAAAATAGGGTCCAGGCTGGATTCAAAGTGGGCAGAGGCACCAAGGTTTAAAGCAGGGTAGGAAACTAGATAACATGCATGGGTTTAAAATTCTCCATTGACTTTCTCCAGAGCTCTTTCTCCTCACAGCTGGATCATTAGCATTATGCTCAGCAGGTGGCTAATTTCTTTCCTTGCTGTATATATAGTCAGGTGGGTCTTTGTGTCCTCTGGGTTAGGAGCAATGAATGTGCTCTTGGTTTCATAGCTGTGAGCAATGCTTCAGAAGTACAGTTCTGCCTAAGGTAAGGGGGCTTTTTGGACAGAATCTGAAGAGGTTGGTGAAATAAATGCAAAGCTTCACGTGTCTGTCAAAGACTTGTCGAAAACACCAGTGCTGAGGTTATCAGTCTGCTGCTTCCACCCACTGAGAGCATCTTTAAATTCTGGTGACAGAAAGTGAACTAGATACTGCAATTTCCTTAAAGCTAGCATGTCTGAAAAAAAGAAATAAGAGAAGTTCATAAGATAGCTAATATCTCATGCTTTGCATGCTGTGCAACTGGACAGGTGTTTCGTGAAGAACCCCCGGGGAATGTCTGCATTGATGTAAACAGGAAGCAGTTTTCATTTCATGAATCACTAGATTGTCAGTGATGCATTATACCTTGTCACAGATGTTACGGAGCAAAAATGAGGTATTGCCCTGAATTTTATACACCCATGACTGGAAAATTTGAACTTAAAGATTTGTAAGTTTGATGATTTAGCTGTAATCATCCATGGCAATTTTGTTAACTACTATTAATACTGTGAGCATTTTGGAGACACTTTTTCTTAATAGAATTTGTAACTGGATATAGTGATTAACCCTTTAACATCTTCCTAATGATAACTACTCTCTTCTGTCAAAGTCAAAATATGATGGTTCTGGTTATCAAGCAATTGTGTTACTCACGGAATAAATACAGTGACACATTACTACGCAGAAAGATTTGTGACTTAATCTCTGTATAGTGATAGACAAAGTAGCTCTTAGATATACACTGTGAGGAGTAGTAGGTATATTAGAGAGTTGGACATTACTTTATTAGTAACAGTATGAGTCAGAGAACACTTTGGTGTCTCTCATCATGCTCAAGGAAAAAAACCATGATTGCTCAGGAGAAACTGGTGGTGAAAGCTGAGATAGCCAAGGTAGTGACTTATCCTTACCCTTCCTAGCTCAGAGGAGCAGACGACTAGATGAATGTTTATGTAAGGCATAGAAAATAGCATTCTTCAACAGTGCTG
>NW_010525329.1:31158-35242 GCF_000687285.1 Phaethon lepturus | reverse complement strand
AAAGAGTGTTGGGTTGTCAGTGGTTTGTTTATTTGTTTTTTCCCATCTTGGCTGTCGTTCATTTACCTGAGAGATATATCTGTGGCAGATTACTTGTGCAAGTTTTGAGGAAACTATAGTAGACATTTTTCTTTTTTTAAAAAATATTTACATATGTGACTATTTTAAAGTTCATTTTGATTTGGCTTGCTTTTATTCCTCCCAAAAGTCTGTCACTGAAGCCACTGTGTCAGTCTTGTGTTCACAACCTAGGATAATCCTTTTGTAATCATTTTGCATAGGTTGTTTGTACTACCAATATTACATATAAACAGAATATATTCATTCTTTAAAATAAGGTATAATTCGTGAATACATTGTATATAGTGAATATTCAACTGAACTTGGACTTTATTCACTTTGGTGTAACAGAATTTTGCTTTTGACTGTTTCCAGCTGTCACCACTTTGTGGGTGTCATTCAGTGCACGCAGTGTGGGCAGAAAATATTGCTATCACATTTGCAGAAAATGTTTTTGACCTTGTGAATTTCCAAAATTTCATTCCATTAATTTGAAAGCTAAAATTTAGCATAGTGAACATCAGGCAATCTGTAGTACTTATCTATTAGCTCAGCAAAACACCAAATTAATTCGGTTTTGAAAAGAACTCTCCATCTGTAGCAAAAGCATGTTCTCAATTACATATTGAATTAAATAAGAGATAGGAATATTTTTGAAAGCTTGAAATTTATGGTTTCATTAGACTGAAAAATTAAACCTAAAAATGTGTAAAAATCCACATTAATCATTTAGTTTTAGCACATAAATGCAAATGGCTTGGAACTGAGTTTCATTTCAGACTGTAAGTAGTAATTACCTAGTGACACCTCATGAGCTTCATTAGAACCCTGCTTTTAATAAAAGTGGGGAACACTAGGGATCTGCAAAAATAAGAGGATGATGGTATTTAATCAGTACAAAGTGGTAACGATAAAGCTTCATTAGATAGCGTTTCCAAATATAAAATTGAGGAAGATGATCTTGAGTATAAGTGGGTTAAACGTTCATTTAGAAGTATTTTATTCAGTGAATTCTCTTTTCTTCTGTTCATGAATGGGTTGATTTGTATGAAGTAATTTGGTGGTTGAAAAAATCATATTCAACAATTAGTAGGCGGAAAATTCTTTCTTCCAAACTGTTGTTCTTATACAATGCTAGTCTACAATTGGGTTTAGTATTCTTTAGCATTTTAGTATTCATTATCCACCATTTGTGATATTAAATGATTGCTTTTATCACAAAATTATTTCTGGTCCATGGCTGGCCTATATATCATCCACAAGATGTAAGTTCATACACAACCATATATACATGAGAATTTATAGCATAAAGCTATGAAATATTTTGCTTTCTTCTTATGAACAATAGTCAAATTACATACAGAATTTCATAGAAAGAAAGAAGAGTAGCAAATAGTATTCATGGAAAAGGATTGGACTTTTTATTCAAGAGAAAGGTCACAACTACTTTGCATTATTTTTTCAGGCCTAATCTCTCACATGAGAACCGATTACCAGCCTAAGTGTTAGTTCAGGGAAAATTTAACGTACAACATTGGGATTTTAATTCCCTTTTTCATATGTTTAAAAAAAAGATTTAACACATCAGATGAAACATGGATTCTATAGTATCATACTGATTGTTGTTGCTCAGCATGTATTAGTACTATTAATACTGCACATGTGAGAACATTTTGGGAGGAAAATACAGTGGTACAAGTATCCCCAGAACATTATAATTTACCTTTCATATTTATCTATTATTGAGAGCCCTAATCAAAGAAAATGTACTGGGAAACACTTTTCAAATATAAGAAATTAGGTGTTCTATTGTTACATGTGGGAATTTTATTTTCATAAAAGTGTGTGCTTCTAACTTATTTTAAGCATGGGATTGCTGCATTCTTAGTATTTAGAGTACCTTTCCAGGAAAGCAACTTGTAGACAATGATTGTGTTTTTCTTTATTTTTTTTATTTTAATGACACTCTCCTCCCACATGTCTTTAACATAATAAGAAAACAAAACCAGAGAGGTAATGTTTTGTTTATTTTCAAGATAGTTCTCACTTATGCAGCTTATTCTAGATTTTAGATCAATATATGAATAACAACTATTAATTTTCATCTGGCCTTCTGAGAGGAAATATAGGTATATTATGGTGGAAGTAATAATACAGAAGTCTCATCCTGACAGGCATTTTACATTGGTTTGAATTAGTATTTAAAAGATATAAGGGAATCATCTTCCTTAAGCACATGATGGAGGATTTTAAGGGTGTATATCCACTAGGTGTAGATATGAAGACAATGAAACTGTAAGTTTTTTAAATTATAACAAAAAGAGAAAGATCTACTTCTCCCTCTGCAAAACAGATTTTGGATAAGAGGAGTACGATCTCACTTCTGTTATTCAAGCTTACATGTGTAATTCCAGTAAGTGAAATGATTAAACAATCTTCTATACTTTTTTTTCTGCTCACACTAGTGAACTCAGGTTCTGTATTTTTGTTGTTTTATTTGCAGTCACCCCTAAATGTGTTACAAATACTCTGACTCTATGTGTGTGAGGGAAATTCTTCTGACGATGGTTTTGTGAGTTTGGTCAGTATCAGACACGGTATTCTGGACATCATGATCTACTGTGAAGTTTTATTTAACAAAGTTTTGTTAAGGTAGAAAAAAATATATGTCTAAAATGTATGTCTACTATTCCTAAAAAGCACCAAAGCCTTAACTTTTTTTTTTGTTCTTTGTTTTATGCTCTCATCATGTTCTAGTACATTGTCTTTTCATTTATAACATAAAATTTTACTGAGTATCTCACCCCACTGCTTTGATTGTTGGCTGTATCTCATCTTGTGGTATCCTCACCACTGCAGCTTTATCATCTGTGAGTTTATAACGAGGCCAAGTGCTACCTTTCTAGACTCCTCTTCCATCTGTTCATACACAGATCCAAATGTTCAGCTCTTTTTATCTAGTCATGCAAAACTTATGCTTGTACAAACTGGAAGGTTCACTAAGAAAGGGGCTTAAACAGTTTGGCTAACTATGCCTAACTTCACAAATGGCCTACACAAGGTGCACTTCAGAAGAAAATGTCTGCAGTTGAATTTTGAATTGCCCAATGTCCAATTACATGTCTTCATCCAGCTGATCTCTACATGAGATTGGTATTTAATGGCTGGGTCAGAAGAAAATGATTTTTCTATGATGTCTTTTAAGCACAGAAGATAGATTTACAATTCAAGGTGTCTCTGCAATAATGAAAGTCAAGGATAAATCTTGGAGAACGTTTTTTCTGGTTGGGCAGCTGGAATTTCGTATGTTTTCATCTATTTTCTCTTTAAAAAACAGAATTCTGAGTCATTCTGTCATTGTATCAATATGTAATCTATATGTCTGCAGCAATGATATGTTTATGACTCTAATTGTCTTTAAGTTCTACATTGATTACTCTTCTACACCATGATTTTTACGAGTTTTGGTATTCAGAAATTCCCATTTTCCCTCTTACACAGTCTAACAATTCTTGTACTGGGTTGATCTTAATCAATGTATCCAATTTAAAATGTAGTACTTTACCCAGTGCTCATTACACCATGCAGTTATAGCCTTAAAAAACCATTAGTGCTGCTGTTTTTCTCATTAAATTTTCCTAAAGGCATTTTAGAACCCATGTATTTTTTTCATCACTGTTGTTGCTTCATTGCAATAAAAAAGAGACTTTAACCTTCTATAGTTTTTCTTTCTAAATTGCTCTGTAGGTTCTTGTTAACTTGTTTTTTCCAAAAAGGTTCTAACCCCTTTCAGTCATATTGTGTGTACTTCACAAATTTCTCAGAATGACATTTCTGTAGCAATCAAATTCTTCACACCTAGACCGGAAGAAAAGTCATACTAAGGTCAAACATGCTTAGCTCTGTATTGTCTCATTGGCAAAGGACCTCAGAAAATAAAATATTTTGAAACAATCCAATAACAAACAGAGATCATAGAATAGTTTGGGTTGGAAGGGCCCTTTAAAGGTCATCTAGTCCAGCC
>NW_010525329.1:0-31127 GCF_000687285.1 Phaethon lepturus | reverse complement strand
CCCCCCGCAATCAACAGGGACATCTCAACTAGATGATGTTGCTCAGAGCCCAGTCCAACCTGACCTGGAATGTTGCCAGGATGAGGCATCTATCACCTCTCTGGGCAACCTGTGCCAGTGTTTCACCGCCTTCCCTGTGAAAATTTTCTTCCTTATATCTGGTATAATCTATCCTCTTTTAGTTTAAAACTGTTGCCCCTTGTCCTTTTGTGACAGGTCCTGATAAAAAGTTTGCCCCCATCTTATAGGCCCCCTTTAAGTACTGAAAGGCTGCAGTAAGGTCTCCCCGGAGCCTTCTCTTCAGGCTGAACAAGCCCAACTCTCTCAGCCTGTCCTCACAGGAGAGGTGTTCCATCCCTCTGATCATTTTGGTGGTCTCCTCTGGATCCACTCCAACAGGTCCATGTCTTTCCTGTGCTGAGGGCTTCAGGTGGGGTCTCACCAGCGTGGAGTAGAGGGGCAGAATCACCTCCCTCAATCTGCCGGCCACACTTCTTTTGATGCAGCCCAGGTTATGGTTGGTTTTCTGGGCTGCAAGATCAGCCCTTCTGGAACAGGGAGAGTGCACATCAGTTTTTAAACATTTGAATCATTCACAAAATCTCCAAGTTCAGACTGTATAAAACAATTTCTTGTTGGTTTCAGGTTACTTTTGGTTATCTTGAAACCTTATCTGATTTAAAAAAATGTTTACAAGTAGCCCTTACACTGAGAGGAAGTTGAAAAGTCTCATTCTGGAACAAAATGATTCCCAAGTCTGTATCATCTTTGACATTACTGGGGACATTAGGTGAACACAAGCTCATTTATTGCATCAAGAGTTTGTAGGACTGTCCCTAAATCTGAACCTGTCCATCATAAGAGTTCTTGCTGTCTAAGAAACATTGCCTCCAGGCTATCAGAATAAATACAGCTGTTTCATTTTTCAGCCATCTGTCTAGACTGAAATACAAAAATAATACACAAGTTACAGCACCTGTGACATTTAGTACCAGATTTGTTAATGATAGAGGGTCTAATTCAATAAAAAACAGAACTTAAAGCCTTTTATTCTGGACATAAATGACTATTTAGTTTGAGTCAAACCTTTTATTGTTGACACATGTCATAAAATAATCTCTTAATATTAATGTTTTAGAAATGACTGTTGGTCTCATATTTGAAGTGTGAATATTCAGAAAATATATATATAATTCTCAGGACTGACCCTTGAGCAGTGTAAAAACAAAAAAGCTAAGTTCATTTAATAATTCATCACCAAAAAATAAATAATTAAAAATGAAAGATAAATAACTGCATTATCTAGTGCCACAGTTATGTATTATCTATAGTGAACATACCTAAACCTTTACAGTCTCTAGATGCAGCCAAGAGTTGTTCTCACTCACAGTCTTTCTGGCTTTGCAGTCAGATGTGCTCTAGATACAGCTCAGCTAGTTAAAGTTAGTTCATAGCTTCACCCAGGATGTCATCACCTCTGAGAGCTATCACCACTTCTATTTGCCCACCTAGGAGCACACTCAGTCATTACTGATTTGTTGCTGTAAAATTATCTGGATTAGAAACGACACCTACTATTAGCTTACGCTAATGTGGAGTGCTGATACCTAGGTTAGACCAATAGATCTGAGGGGATGATCGTGGAAGGCAAGGATGATGAGGAGTGAGAACAGTATCACCTTAACCCAGCTCAGCTGCAGCCAAAAAAAGCACATCAGACCGTTGTCTTATATGATCCCCAGGATATTCTTATATTCTACTGTTCCCTGTACTTAACCAGAGTAACGCCAGCTGAACCATGAGATGCCCAGTTAATAAAATAATACGCTAATAAATTATTTACATAAGCTTTGTTATAACATGTTATTGCTTCACTTGAAGTTCAGTGGTTAAAAAAAAGACCAAAAAAAGAAAAAAGTCAGAAGTACATGATCACTTTAGGTGGCCAGCATATCTGATCAAAGTGATATAGCTATTTTGGATTGCTCTCGAGGAACGCAAAGGAGATAGAGGAGGCACAGGTAAATTTGATGCTTGCAATTAATGACAGTTTATAGATTATTTTAGGCATGAACTGAAGTTGAAATGAGTTCTCTTGTGCCATAGAAGTAATATAAATCGGTTGAAGCTCTGGACTAAGAAATATTATTCTATGGGAGATGTAGCAAAGGGTAGTTTTTTATGTCTTTTTAATAATAAATCTCTAAAGTTAAGAAACTCTTGTACACAATTTATAGTGTTTTTTATGGTGTGAATCTGATTTTTTTTTTAGCTCATTTAACCCTATCAATGTAACTGATGTTACAAGGGTATTCCTCTGATTGCAGTGATATAAACATACTCAGGATTGAGTCCCACATTAGTAACGATGATGTGAAGAGTATTAAGAGTGTAAATCAGCGAAGATTTAAACCTTTTACCCTTTTGAACTACCAACTTGGCTTAAAAGAATTTTACTGATTTTGGAATGATTTAATTCTATATTTCCAAACAGTTAAAATGACATCCAGTCTAACATCATCAGTTTTATTGGAACTATCACAGAATTCTGTACATTTTCTTTTTAATTCCACTACCTGTGACAATTGAATTCTAGCAGCTGCACGAAAACTTTAAGCAGTACCTTAAGGTGAAAATTCTTGTGATTAATTGTTTCTAGAACCACCCTTGGCATAATGAATATGTAAATATTGGGTAGTTTTTCAGTATGTCTGCTTTTATTTGATTTTACAAAAAATAATAAGGTAAATTAAAGATCAATTTAAACATACATTAATAGAAAACAAGCAAGTTGTAATGTTTTCATTTGGAAAAGGCAGTGCAATTAAAAACAGGCAGCTGTTGTAGAAACCTTAAATTTTAATGGGGAAAGCTATAAATCATGATTTATAGTGAAAGAATGCAATGATCTTGAAATGGATCAAACCTGAATTAAACCTGCTCCAAAAATGCACTTTATAAGTTTGTTTTTTTTTTAATCTACCTCTATAGTATCTGGAAAATGTCAGTTAAATTGTAGCCAGGGATATAATTTGTACTTCCCATGAGAAAACAGAAACAAAGTTAAAGCTAAAGAGAGTGTAAAGCAAATTGCACATTGCAGCCATCTATTCTTCCTCACAATATCTCTGCAAAGTCCTTCTTTACTGCAGTTGTTTTTTTTTTTTTTATACTAGCATTGGACATCTCACAATATCTCTGAGGTCTTTGAACCTCATGGGATCGTATATCTAGGAACAGCTTTATACCACAGACTAGTAGGAAACAACATTATTTCAGAGATGATCTTCAGAGTGAGAATGTATGTGAAGGTATAGAGGAGTGTTTATCTAGGGGAAAGCATTCAACTTACCAATACAGATTTATGTTGGCAGCCACTCGCCTGTCTTGATGAGAAGGTGGAGTAGCAAGTTAACTGTTACGTAACATGACTGCAACTATGAATATGTTACCGATCCATATGCACAAATTATATAAGGACAAATGATAGGGACAGATCATCAATAATTGACCTTGTCCCACAGCAGATGAATGTTAAATTGTCAGTGGAATAACCTGGGACAGTCTTGGGCAATAACCTCTTAGCCTCTTCATGAAACTGTAGAAGCATAACTCCTGACATGTTATACTCCCTGATGCTTTCAGCGTCCTGTTGCATGGCACTGTAGCTTCAGTTCTGGAAGGCCCAAGATACGAATCTCAACACCTCCCTGTTCTTCTGCCTTGCTGGAATGAGAGAGGTATTCAGCAATGCCGCAGTTATTGTTTTCTTTAACGTATGCCAGAAATGGTGGCAACCAGCAGAGGAGGATGAGGTCGTAACTGTATCTTCTTCAGTTACTGGGGGCTTCATGCAAGGTAAGCTATTACCCAAAAGGTGAACTTACACAAGTAAGAAAATATCCATTCTATTAGAAATTATTGTTTAATTTCCAAACTGCATGTCATTTTCAGTGTCAGCTCTTTGTGTCAAAATAGATGGAACAAAGTTACTGCGGAGTTTATTTCTACGCTAATACTCATACAGTATTACCACTGGTGCTACAGACAGGAGCACAAGGCAGATGGGTGCTATAATTTTCAGATGTATTACCATTCCGGGAACTGAGAAAGCACAGAAAATAATCCCAAATATGTAAAGAAATAGAAATTATTGAAATTCAGGAGATTATTTAAAAAACCCCAAACAATCAACAGAAATGAAAATCAGAGACCAAGTATTGAGCAACATGCTCAATTTCCTAATCCATTTTGATATCTTATTAAGGCCTGTGAATCCAAAGTAGGAGAGACAGACACACGTATTTTAAAATTTTGTTACACTTGGTTAGAAATGTAGTATTCCACAAAATGGGTAAAACCAGAAACGTTTCAGTTTTTATCCTCATTATTTGAGTTGTAAAATGATAAGCATGGAAAGATGCTGTGTAACTACTAAACAATTTCAGGAAATTAAAGCATTCTGATTATATCTAGAAAAAGGAGACTGTTGATTGTTCCAGTGAAGGTTTGAGACTTCATTGAGAAATGATTGTCAGATCCATTGATGAAGGGAACATGTGAGTGAAAGTGTACATGCACACATATATAAGAAAGACAAATAGCTCGTTTTGGTTTACTTTTGTATGAAACTAACATTCAGATCATGCTTTGTGTGAATCTGGGCCATGCATTCTGAGTTTCTCCAGCACATTGTGGTAGGTTGGCTGTGGCTAATGGCCAAACACCGACTTGGCTGCTCACTCACCCACCCCCTCCTCAGCAGGACAGGGGAGAAAAGAAGAAGAGCAAGAAGGAGTATCAAGGGTCAGGATAAAGGCAGGGAGATTGCTTACCAGTTACTGTCAGGAGAAAAACAAGCTCAGCTTGGAAAAGTGAACCTGATCTATTGCTAATTAAAATAAATATGTAGTTACTAATTTGGGTAGTGGGAAACAAAAAGACAAACATTAAAGCAACACCTTTTCCCCCTGCCCCCCTTCCCCATGTTCAACTTAATTCTTTCATTTCTTCTACCTTCTCCCTTCCTTTCTTCTAGAGTCTTCTGCCGCTGCCCTAAATGGTGCAGGGGGTAGCGCGGTTACGGTCAGTACATGACGGTTTCTCTCTACTGCTCGTTCCTCTTCACACTTCTCTGCTCCAGCATGGACCCTCCACAAGCTGCAGGAGATATCTGCTCTGCCATGGAACACCTCCTCCTCCTCTAACCTTGGTGTTCCCTCTGTTGTTTCTCACTCTTGGTGTTCCCTCCTCCTCCTGTCTAGCATTTTATGTCTTTTTTAAAATACGTTTTCATGGAGGTTCCATCAGCTTGGCTGATGGGCTCAGCTGTGTTCTGTGGGTCCATTGGAGCTGACTGGACCTGGCTGTGTCTGGCATGTTTCTCACATATGGGAAATTCAGTTCCTTTACAAATTTTTTGTTTCTCTCTGGTACACATTGCAGGAGATCATTTGCTCTGCATTTAATGTGAACGCTGAAAGTCCAAAACTGTGATACCATTGGTTAAAAATTAAATTACATTATCCAGAATACAGCCGTGTGACTGAGCCTTTGATTTCAAAAAACACAATTTCTTTTATTACTTAGCACTGCTAATTGAAATTACCATCTTCTCTCTCCCCACCAAAGTAATTCTGAAATCTAAAAATTATTGAGAGACTATATAACCTCTGGAAAAATTAACCTTAAAGCTTTTAATTTTCAATAGCTGAGCTGCAATTAACCATTTATTTTTATTGTTTAGTGCTCAGACTTTAACAGCTTCTAAAAATACTGTTATAAACATCAGTTGTTTATGATCCTGCAATTGTAAGACACAATGCTATTTGCAGCTTGGCAGGTATTTCATCTCTGGTGACTGTGAGATAGATCATATATCTCTGCTTGAAAGCTCTTCAATAGTATTTTGTATTTCCTGCCATTAACAGTGAAGCTGTAGGTCCAATCACATCCATTTTGGAACAGGAATCTGTTTTTCTAGTTCATCTTTGCAGCAGCTCTTAGGAAAAAAAATATCTTGAATTTTAGTCAGTGCACTAAATATTCTGTAAAGATTAGTAATCTCTCAGCTCTGGCATGCTATCAGCAGAAACAAAATCAGCCTGTGTTTGACCTTTTCCAACAGGAATTTCCAAATCTTAATGTTAAAAGATTTGCTTATTTACTGTTTTAAAGTAAATATCTACAAAATGTTCTGATATAATGATGAATGATTTAAAAGAAAAAAAAGCTATCAGCAAAGAGATATTCAGCTGCTGCCCAGAAGATACTTCACACAGAGGGCATAGAGGAAACCAATGTGCAGAAAAGAAGCAACTGGCGAGGAAAGCTAATGCAGAAAAGACATAAGAAGAGTACTGTATATGCTGGACATGATAAAGGCTGGACGAAGCGAATTAAACACCTTCACTAGACGAGCTTACTCTTTAAGGAAATACAAAAGTGTCAACAAGAAGAGAAAATGTCACCAAATGTCAGCAGCAGAATAGCCATAAAATAAAACAGAACATTTTCCTTGAGATAAAAGCCACACAAGCTCCATGAAACTTTCCCAATCAAGTTCTAAAAGAACAAGAAAAAAGCCTTAGGGAGAAAAATGTCAACGTTAATACACAGTTAAACAGAAAACAACCCTATTGGGACAGAATGAAAAACAGATTTCTCGCAAGTAACATCCAAGTACAGACTGACCTGAATGAATGACCTGGCACAGGTGTCTCCAAATTTAGAGAGCGCAAAATTTTTGAATTGGAACACAAGGTAGTATACTGTGTTATGAAAAATTAGGTGCTCTGTGGTGGTGTATCAGTGAGTCGCTCTGTATAGTGGAACTTATGTGCTTCGTACTTTTCTAAGTCTTTTTCTAGCGGAAAGAAAAGTAGTGTTTATCTTTTCTGCAGTTATGTGCTTTAGTCCTTCTTTGGCAATGAAGAAGTTCATTAATACAGAAAGCATCCTGGGCTCAAGTGCCTGGAGAGCTTGAAACTTGTTTTTCTGACATTTTTGTCCTTTGTATGAAATCAATGCCTATTAATATAGATTATGAAACATCCATAATCTATCAACCTACGAATGGTTTTGGATTTTACAAAAATATGGTATGTATATATTATATACAGTAGAGGGAAGGAAAAAGGTGTAGGTAAAGGGGGGGTTTTGGCAGAAGAGATGTATTATCTTGAAACAAATGGAAGATTTTGTTTCTTTCAAAAAGGAAAGAAACCAGTTCAGATAGAAGAGATTAAGTATAAAGTTACTGCCACAGGAACAATGGCGAGATCACCAGCCTCTAGGCTTTATGTCTACTATGAGTTTGGTAGCATGCTTACAGCATCATCATCAACATCCAAATGATATATTATGTGCTTCTGCTGGCTTTGGATGCCAAGCTAGCTTCTCAGGATATTTAAAAAAAAGAAACAACACCCCTCCCCCAAAAAAAGGCAAGAGAAGGGATGAGAAAAAGAAAGAGAAAGTATGAGTCAAGAAGCCCTGCATCAATGTAGTGCTTGAAGTAGAAAATATCTGTATTGCACTGCCAGTGATTACAGCAGGAGCAAATAATATAAAATTTCACAACTGGTTGTACTGGGTTTGACTGGGATGGAGTTAATTTTCTTCATAGCAGCCCATATGTTACTGTGGTTTTATATTTGTGACTAAAATGGTCACACTCCAATGTTTTAGCTATTGCTGAACAGTGCTCACCATGATATTCCATGCACTTCAAAGAGCAAAGAGTTCATGTCTCCTCCTCTCTCTCCCCTGAGCTACGGGATGCTGTAAAAGAAGGGCTCTGCTAGACCCCCTGATGCCCAGTGTGGTGGTGCAAAAAGGCACTAATGGAATGGCAGGTATTTAAACAAAACAAAACTGACAAAACTATATATATATAAAAATATTATATATGATATATAATCCTTTAAAAGAAAATACTCTTCGGGAAAGAATATCTTAGAAGGAAAGTAGCTTAAGAAATGTGTGAGGTTCTTTGTTTAAGCAGTACTTCAGTGCCTGGAAAAAAGCCTAAATTTCTTTACGGATGCTGAAATGATTAAAACCAAGAGAAGGTTTACACTTGTGAATTTTGCATAGAAACTAGTTTCTACTGATCCATGACTTGATTTAGGCACCTCACTTAAGAGATGTAAGACTTAGGTTCCTCCCTTTCTCCCTCATTACTTCTTCCTGATCAGCTTGACACTGGATTTTCTGATTCCTGTTCCTAGCTTTCTAGGATGTTTGTGTTTATTCAGTATACAGCCTCTTCAGGCTTTTAATCCATGGACAGATGCAGCCAAATAAAAGCATCAGGAATCACAAAGGTCCTGGTCCCCATTGCAGTTTTCAGTGGTGTTTTTCACTCCAGCTCTCCAAATTGTATTTTATTTCCATTGAAATTACTGGGTAATTTAAAGGGTGCTTTTAAGGCCTGTTATTCATTGTGAGATTAACGGGGACATTCAGCCTCAGATACACCTAGGGATGAAGGAAAGTTTGTGGGCTTTGAGGATCTTGTTCACTAGAAGGGAGGAATGTTAGCTGGTACTCCAGTAATTAATGGGTAAATTACCCTTGGGTAGCAGGTAGTAGGTAGCATAACTTCACAATCTGGTAGCTTTAAATTTCATGTCTAATTGTAGCAGTGGGAGTTAGAACATAGGTTGAAGACATAATGAAATTACCATAGGGAGGAACAGACTAATGAACTGAAGTCCAGCAAAAGTTATAGCTACATTGCTGTCATCTTGAAAATCTGTAAATAACAACTTTGAAAACCATTGAGGGCACTAGACAGTGGATTTTATGTGTACATAGGCATGAAATGTGGACTGGGAGGAATAATTGAGTCTGGTATATTGTCAAGTACGTACCTGGAAAAAAAAAATCACTTGGTCATCATTTAATCTCCTTTGCACACCTTTTTCATCTTATTTGCATTTTTAATGCAAAAACCCAGAGAATATCTCTTCAATCATATTGAATTGGTTTGTGTCAAATAGCTAGTGCATATACAACTTTAAGTCCTTTAATTCTTCAGAAAAAAACTTAGAGGAAAGCATAATAAATCTCTTCATAGTGGTACTTGGAATTTTAAAGTCAAATTTCCCTAGTTTTATAAAGAATTCTGAAATCCTGGTTTATTGAATAGTAATTCTGAAACAGCTTTTTAATGAAGTGGCCTGTTTTAAATCAAATTATCTTCAGTTAAAAAAATACAGGTGAGCGAATCCAGCGCTTTAGCAAACGTAGCTGAAAACTGATCTCTGTAGGTGCCTTTTCTTCAAAGTTTTTGATAAAATTTTATAGATTTTTATTATTTTTTTGAAGTTCCTATTCTGTGGAAATGTCATATGAATATCATGTATGATCTTTTACCTGCTCTAGAAGTTTGATAAAATGCCACTTGACCTTCCAAAGGAGTCCACAGCCTTTACTTGTTATATAAACTTAAATGTAGTTGATGTGACTCTACCTATATAACACCATCTTCTTAGGTACTGTGGGCTTTTTCATGGATTATTGCTGTATCAGCTACACCAGCTATATCAGTATCACCCATATAAACAGTGTTCGTTTCTTCTTTACCCAGACCTGGCTATCGCCTAGCCTGTGAATCATTCCAATCATGGAGATTCCATTAGTTTACTGGTCAACCTGTGCCATCAGCTCAGTCCTTATCATTTCAATTCTTTCCTTATATCCTGTCCTTTTTGCTGCAACTGAAACCCGTTACTTCTTGTCCCGTACACCACTGTAATGTAGGAAAAAAATATTTTCCCTTTGTTCCACAGCCTTTAACATAATTAAAACCTATCCTATGTCCCCATTCAGTTTTGTCTTTAGGTTAAAAAGCTGTCCAGTCTTGTCTTCCTGTGTTTCCTGGACCTCTCACCACCTGCTAATATTCTCTAAGCTGTATTCAGTTAATTCCCATCTCTCCTGGACTGCAGTAACCAAGTATGCTCTATTCATGAGGGCTGTGCCCGTGATAATTGGAGCAGGGGACAGGTGTTTAAACTCTGATGCCCTACAATTCTCATATCTTCTGCAGATCTACTACCTAGGCAGTTTCTTCCCATCCTGTCCCCTTTATCCTATATGTATTTGGCTGCTGTTGGCCAAGTGTAATGTCTTGCACCAATTTCCAGTTTGTCATCTGCAGGTTGTCCTGCAATTTAGGTGCCACACCCTTTAATTTAGTGCAGATTGGCTAAGCATCCTCTGCTTCACCATCCATGTCATTAATAAAGTCCCTGTATAGATCCTAACTCAATATAGACTTCTACATATCCCCCAAAACACTCCTTGAATTTCATTATGTTAACTGTTCTCTGGCTGTGGTTATCCAACTAGTTTTGCAACTACTGTGTAGCAATTAAATCAACTTCAGCTTCCTGGTTTCTTATGAGCGTATATTATGACATTGAAGTATGCGATGTGTACTGATTCTGCAGAATGTTTGCAAGTAGTTTGCTGGAATATTTATCTCCCAGTTTTCTCAAGTAAGCACAAGATGGCTATATTTCTTTAGTTCTCTTTTGCTTGCTTTTTAGTTTTTTCCATTAACACTACACTTACTACATTTACTAACATTACATTTATGCTTTTCCAGTCTTTTGGTGCCTAAACGCCTTCATAATTTTACAAAGAGAATAATTCTATGAGTTTTTGGATCATCCTTTAAGAAACTCAGGCAGAAGTTCGTCAAGTTCCAAAGTATATAATGTAGAAGTTTACTCTGTAAACTTTTCCTTCTCTATTCTGGGCTGATACTTCACCACTTTTTTGTTGCTATTAATTAGTATTAGGTAGCTACATGCTTCCAATTTATTGTTTTAATGAAGGCTGATGCAAACAAGTGAAACAATTCAGCTTTGTCAACATCACCAAGCACTTACTATTTTTTTTCCCTCCACTCAGTACCAAATTAATAATTTCTCTGATCTTCTTCTAACTACGAATGCATTTACTTGACTTCTGTATATCACAGTATTTTACGTATCAACCTGTTATCCCTGCATTTTCCCAAAAACTGGTATGACAAGATTGAGGCCGTTTTCTCAAAAAGCAGTTGGTGGGTATAATGTGAAGATATTAAGAACTGGATAATAATAAATTTCCTTGACAATTCCTTACAATAATGGATCACACAGAACATGATTAATAATTTGCACTTTATTTCCAGTTTGAGGTTTTCTGATTTAAGCCTCTAGTCATTAAACCTCTCTTTGGTATGTTTCCTTGGCTAGATTGACTGCCAGTCTTTTCTTCATGTGAATGCACTTGTAAGCTATGATCGAGTCATCTTTCAATCTGCATTTCACCTCTGAGAAATCAGTCTGAATTCTCCTAGCAAAAGTCTTCCTCCAAAAATACACCTGTAAACCTACCTGGTTTTATTCGATTTCCTATTGATGTATGTTTTAATGGGTATGTATGTTTTAATGTAGGATAAGATTAATCCAGGTCTATGACGGCTGTGAAAGGGGTGGACAAGGTGGTGAAATGTGAGTGTCACGGGTAAAAAAAAGAGACAATTGGTAAGGTATGAGATTTGGAGATAAGTGGTGCTAATAATGAGAGGGAAAGCTAGGGGAGGAGTAAGGCAATGGGAGTTCCTGTGCTGGGACTAAATAGAGTGTAAAGATAGTTTCAGCCTTTTTCTGACTTCCTCTCCCTCACCCCCCACCTCTTTTTCTTTTTGACAGTCTAGCCAGCCTGAATTTTGGATTATGTAGGTAATACTTGTTAAAAAAATTTAGATTTCATTAACATCTCAAAGATTTACAAATCAACTTTTTTCTTATTTTTGGTTTATTTTCAGAAGGTTAATGAATCTGTCTGAACACTTTGTTTTGACACATAGCCTGAAATACAATTGTCCTCCATTTCTGTATTTGTGGTTTAAATAATAAAAGATATAGCAAACAAGCATGTACATATAGATGGCAAACATCTAAAACAGCATAAACAAACCCTGAAAGATAAATTCCTACACATGAAAAATATGATGATACTATGATTTTAAAGAGATTCCTTTAATCCCTTTCTAAAACATTCCTTGTAGCATATACTTTTAGACATTGTGTACAGTCCATATGATGACAACTTTGATTTAAGGTAAATTTAGAAAAAAATATGGGGCCCTAATTCAGGACCAGGTACATATTAAGAAATTAATGAAAATAACAACAACCCCCACCAAGTTCTTATTTCACAGCTTGTCTCCAGTGCAGTGATAACTCAAGGTATCTATATTTGAATTAACATCTCAAGTCATCTTAGCTGTAATGCAAGTGATCACATTGCAAAAATAGAGTTAGAACTACGCAGGGGGGCTAGATTTGTAACATAAAACAGTTGCATCAGCTTCCCAGAGTACTTGGTACTCCAGTGCACTACTAGGTTAATCAGGAACATGCAGATGACATTATATTCATACTGGTAGATCCTTTTTGAACTTAAAGTCCTATTTAACCTGAGGTAGAAACTTATGTATGTACATGAGAATGGAGTTCTCAGCGAGGTATAACTCTTCGTGTTCCACAGGCTAGCTTTGCACTGAAAAGAAGAGCACGAAACAGTCAAACACTTCAGTAAGACTTATACTTCCACTGGCCCTCAATTTCTGTTTTACTTTATTCTACCATCAACCTTCTTGGTACAATAATACACATAATCAAAACAGGGAGCTAAGATAAAAGTGTAAAAAGGCACTAGAATCTCCACTTCGGGGTTTTTTTTTTCCCTAACAAGTTTCGTCTTTGATCATTTCCCATTTGATCAAGGAGTGCTTTGATGCTCTTGGAAGAAGTACTGAACTATTGGAATAAAGAGATAGAATTTGATCCACATTTTCATCCAAAGATAATAAGTGAAAGAGCTGGACTGGTAGTTTGCAGTAAATATGTCTAAGGATTTACAAATAATTGGAAAAACATAAATAAAAAAGGAATGTAATCTAGTTACAAATAAAAATGGAAAGTGGGAAAGCCAGCCAAATAGATAGTATATTTCACCTAGAAAATGTGTCTCTCAGTGCCAGTCAAACCGTGATAAATGTCTTCAGCTTGGAAGGTAATGTATACTTATGAATATCAAAGTGTGAAATGTATTGTAGATCCATGCCTGAACAATATTTACCGCAGCTGGAACAATTTCGTTGTATAGACTGCTAGAAAAAGAAAAGGCTAGGAAAAAGCAAGTATATTTTTAGCTTTCTGTGTTGTTTGTAGACTTACATAGTAAATGAGGTGAGGTTTTTTGTGGGTTTTTTTCTTTGTTTGATGACTGAAGTGGAAATTGATAGAAACGCCTTAAGTAAAGTTCAAACCTTTTTTCCAAAGTCATCAGAATGAATGTATATAAAATTTGTAATTTGGGGTTAAAACAATGTTTTCTGGCCTTAAGTGAAATACTTCAGTTTCATTTTGACGGGTGGGTGGTGGAGGGTAGCCAAGAAATCAAGTCAAATTTCAAAGTTCATATTATTTTGGTTTTGGTGTTTTGTGTTTTGTTTTTTTTTTTTTCTTTTTCTTTTTTTTCCTTCAGTCATCTCTTTTTGGCCTCATAAATGACCCACTGTTATGAAGTGCCAGAAAGTACAGCTAGAAAAACCTAGAAGTTGTGTTTAGTCTAGGAGAAAAAGACTTTTGTTCATTCCAATTATGATATACAGATTTTGTTTTACCCACTTTTGTTGTAGAACAGTTATTTAATAAATACTTTCTCTAAATTGTAATTATTGATTTAATAATGCAACAAATTCAGAAGGTAACAATTGAATATTCCCATTTTATGGAGAATGGTTACAATGCTGAAGCTGTGTCTGCCCTAAAGAAAGTTTCATGGTCATCACCTTTTAGATCTCTGTGATTTGATTAAAGTTGTCAATATAAGTTCTTGGTATTCAATCTTTTGAGAAAAATCTTTTCCTGAAAAAGAGATTAACTTTTTTTTAAAGTAGTATGAAAAGGTGATAAGTCTTCGTAAATTCAAGCTGATATTTATTGCAGGTGCTAGGATCAGATTCATGTTATAGTGCTTGTAAGGTTAATTTGATTCTGACAGTAACTACACCTAACTAGGCATGAAGAGACGCAAATGAGATTTGTGCTAAACAAAAACAAATTTGGGAAAGAAATTCCAAACAAACAAACAAAAAATAGACAACCAGTTCTTGAACATGCAGAATATGAACAACAGAGAGCAGAAAGAATACACCCTGAGGAAGGAAGAGAAAGACATTGCTATTTGGGGGAGAAGGGGGCTGAATACTGTCCCAGTAGTGCATGGCACACAAGGGCTCAAAATTGAAAGGACAATACAGGTGACTCTTACACCACCTTCCCAGCAGAAAACAAGTTGTTGGAAGCAGCTTGAGATGATGACTTTGAGTATTTTGCAGGTCTTTTCAGGCCTTTGCCTCAGAAAATTACTTGACCTCCTAACTTGCTGTAGTAATCTTTATCATACTAATACTCTTTTTAAAGAAATCTTGGAAAGCCAGGGAAATTCCAGAAAATTAGAGAAGTACTACTTTTTGAAAATAATAATTTGAAGAGGAACTGGATCATGTGAGGTGGTTTCATTCTAGATCCATGTGGACACATTCAAAAAAATATAGTAGTAATATGCACAAATTGAAGTGAAACATTTGAGAATAAGGGCCATTGAAGATTTTGAAGTGAGGAAAACTGCAACTCTGAGAAAACTCTAGGAACTATGAAGGTAAATGAATGAAAGAAAATCACAGTACAGGGCTATGGCTAAAAGGGTTAATATAATTCTTACATGTTAAAAGTGAGTAGGATTGAGAAGCCATTATCCACCTGTCTGAAACACTGGTAAAATTGAGAGTGGAATATTGCATACAGTCTGGTACTCAGATTTTTACATGGATACTTTATTATTCATACAGGTGAATAAAAAGCCCCTACTATAACTATTTAAAGTAACAGAAAAAAATGTATGTCCTTAAGAGAGGTCAGTCTGAGGAATGATACCTGGAGCTTGTCCACCAGAAATTCAATCCATATTGATTTTGAAACTAATTATTAAATCATGGTATATTTCTGTGCGTATAGTCTTTTCCAGAATAAAAATGCCTTTCTTTTAATTTAGTTGAGTCATTTCTGCTTTTCAAATTATGATAGGTTCATATTTGCTTATAAAGAGCTTATATATTTTTAAACTCCTGTTCCCTCTGTTTTGAGTGTTTATTCTCCTTCTATGGCCTTGGCTGTGAAGACAGTGCTCTGGTTTCTTTGCAGGCTTGGTTTTCCATTGTCAGAAATTTGATCTAAAAATGCTCCAGCTGATTTCTTCTTTGGCTATACTTGCTGAAGAGTGAACTTTCTTTTTGTTTTGTAGTTAAAAAAAACAAAACAAAACAACAAAAACCCAGGCAACCAGACTCAGGGAATATGAAATAAATAGAACAATCAATAGCAAGTGTAAAATACTAGGTTGAAGTAGCAGGAAATATAGCATACAGAACAAAAAATGTGATGTTTTCACAGAAAATATTTGTTACCCTGTTGAGGGTACTATACTGACATATGGTAACTACTTTTGCTACTTTTTCTTGGAAATCCGTAATTTTTATATATGTCGATAAATTTTAGAAAAAGACAGACACACCTGACATTTTGAATGGTAAAGAAAACTCCGATAAAACTGGACAACACCTTCCGGAAAGAGATTTTACATGATAAATTACTGAATAATGTAGCTGAAATGAAAATTATAGGAAAACATAAACCATGCAGATTTTAACCTGAAGTACAAATACAGTACCATAGAAATGCGATCAAAGTCATTGGGGCTTTCTAATAGTAGTGTGGAGGTTATGCTTAGTTTTCAATGCAAATCCCGTCAGAGTTTATTTCCAGTTGCTTCAAAGGATTCAGGCTAACCTCCAACCCTCTGGACTACATCAGACATACACCGATAAAGGAAAAACCTACCCTAGGTAGATCACTCTTGAGGCTGAAAACACAGATGAGAGAAACGTCCTGGTGCAATGAAACCTGCTGACAGCCTAAAAAACCATGAATACTAAGTTTTCTCAAAACTGGTCACAATACTTACAGATGTAGAAGATAATCTTCTTTCCATGTTTTGAGAATGACAGATGTTTCCAATGGAGTCATGCAGCTATAAATGATTTACTGTGGTATTCTGGTCAGTCTTGTAACAGAATAGAAAAAACGCACATATTGCCATATACATCTCCTAAATTGTTTTCATGCCTCTTATCTGTTACAGGAAACTTATACAAAAGAATGGTTTCCATATTCTTATTTCGATACAAATTTATTTTCTCTTTAGAAGCTCATTATTTCTTCTATGAAACAGAAAATAAGTGTTTTGCTTTTTGTGAAGAAAAATTTACAGTTCCTCAAGCTTGCAGTCATATCACTGTTCTTGCAGTTGTGTTTATACAAAGCAACACTGATGCAATTGCTGTCATGTTGAACCTAGATATATTTTTTTCTTCTGATTTATGTCTGCAAAAGTAACCACTACTTGCCTCTCCTACTGTACCCGAAGTTATCATGGTGCCAAATTCCAAAGGCTCCAGTTTCTTATTACTGTCCAGTCCAATTTATCAAGCACACTGAAGTGACAAGTGCAAGACAGAAAGTTCTTGTTGCCCTTGAGCTGGCAAAAACTGGTTATCTGAAATTCAAACTAAGGTTTGTAGCTGTATATTACAGTTTCATTTGGTGATTTTGTTTTTAAGCAGTGAATAGTTTTGCATATTTGATCCATAAGCAGAGAAAACAGATTTATGCTGGAAAATGAAGAAAGGTCCAAATATACTCTGAATGAAGATAAATGTGTTTAATTCAGCACACAGTAGCTATCACAGACACAAGTATTTTTGATGAGGAAAACTCCACAAACACCATTTTATCTCTTGTTGGCATGTCTTCAGGTCTCTGAGCAGTCACTGACTGATTTCTTGAAGGTGAGCCAGTCAGACACAGAAACGGGTTTCTGTGGTAAACCACAGGACCAAATAAGTATGATCCTTGCCAGGTTGGTTCCCTGTCTGTGTTACTTTTGATGGTGGATAGGTGGTGTAAAAAAGCTAAAAGCACTGACTGTTCTAAAATAGGCTGTATACATTCTAGGCTGAAACAGAAAATGTATGTTTTTCATCCCCTGTATTAATGAACTGTCTAGGGGCAACACACCTGTTTGTATTTGAAAAAACATCCAGCTCCAGCAATAGGAAAAGCATTAAAGACTCGGAGCATGATCAGGTAAGTGTTTGAGAGTCTGATGTGCTGATTTTAAAAGTTCATCTGAGACATGTAATTGATTGTGTGATTCCACTGCAGTGTAAAATGAAACTGGCTCACAAAAAATGTCCTCTATGTGCAAAAAGTACATTCCCCATTTTGGAGATACAGGATTCCCTTTGTTTTTAATTAAGGAAAGAGTTATCATAGAATCATAAAATGGTTTGGATTGGAAGGGATCTTAAAGATGATCTAGTTCCAATCCCTCTGCCATGAACAGGGACACGTTCCACTAGATCAGGTTCCTCAAAGTCTCATCCAACCCATCCTTGAACACTTCTAGGGAGGGGGCATCCACAACTTCTCTGGGCACTCTGTTCCAGAGCCTCACCACCCTCACAGTAAAGAATTTATTCCTAATGTCTAGTCTAAATCTACTCTCAGTTTAAAACCATTACCCCGTGTCCTATCACTACACTCCCTGATAAAGAGACCCTGATAAAGAATGGCTGTGGCTTATCCTGTGTAAACAGGTGTAAGGAGATTCATTATTCCTCTGGGCAGGATACCTAAGAGAGACATTGCAGAGCATTTGATGACTGAGTCATCTTTCCTTCCTCTCCCCCGCTCCTTACTACACAGCTGAATGGAGAATTAGCTTCAATAAACCAAGCTGATATACTGAAACTAGAAAGGTAATAGAGTAAATAATGGTAACAAGTTGAGAAAAATCGCAGATAAATCCCCTCCTGAAGTTTAAAAAGAACTAGGGACATCACTGTGCCCTTACATATTTGTCTTCCTGTTCTGTTCCCATGGTAGTACAGCTTTTTGCTGTCTCTTGCTGCTGACTGCCAGAGAACTTTCAAATCTGGCCCTACATTAGTGAATCTTGGTAACAGATACTTGTTCTTTATAACGGAAAACCACGTACTTCCAACTAGATGTGTATTGTGTACACACATAAATGAATCACAGTAAAAATAAAAATAATTAAAACATTTTTAAGATGTTTGTAATTTGAAGCTCAGGGTGGGTATAATGAAAGTGTGGGTCTCCTTCGTAAAGAAAATGCCCAGATGGGCTCACCATCTACGTTCCGTATGGCACTCGGTCCCTCTGCTCTGCATCCCACTGTGCTCGCAGTGTAATCCATATGGACGTTACTTAATTGTCTTCCTATTCCTGCAACATTTACTCTCTCTGTTCATAGCTTTACATCAAACATCCACTTACTGCTGAGAGGACACATTATTATGTGATGATTTCCTAAGATTTTTGGAAATGTGAAAGCATTAATTTCTTGTGCATTGATCAATGCTGTGGCTTTGTCCATTAGTGGTGAGGTAGAGAACAATCATACAGATCCAAGATGTGCAATTTCAGCCAACTTATGTGTGCTCACATGCACCCTCTAAGCATAATTAAGTGTGTGCTTCCCTATTCAAGCAGAGTGCTCCTAGGATGGTCAAGCAACAAAATGGAGGCCCAGGAACCCGGAGGAAGGCCATGGATGTTCATCAAATGGCTTCACGTGAGTTTCTCCAGCTCTGAACTGGGTAAAGAGCTTAAGGGAAGCTCTGGGGTTGCTAGCACAACAACTGCAAGTTCATAGATGAGAGACACGAAGGACAAAGTGAGGACAAGTGTCATTCTGCTGAGGTTTTCCATTTCCAAGGTAAATTAGCAGTGCTTGTACGCTGTGAGCTGAATGCATGTGAGGCAAGTCTAAGTCCAGTGGCAGGTTTACAGCTGCTGGTCCCAGAACCTAGAAATTCATAGCTTTAACACTAACTGGATCTATGTGTAAAAAAAACACTTGGACACTCATTGAGATCCCAAAATTACATCCTGCTAGTGTTCCTAAGAAAAGGGGTACAACTCTAACACATGATGTTATCCAGTTGTTTTGAATGCTACATTCAGTTCTGATTGCCCTGTCTTTAAAGAGATTAAGCAAGAGGATGCAATACTGTATGATGAAATACCAAAAGAATATGATGGACAGATGAAAAAGAGATAGGAAGAAGTTTCAGTTATGACTAAAAAGCAAGGACTATAAAGAGAAGGAAAAGGCTATTCTGATGTACCTTTTGTTACACAGTACCAGGCTACAGTAAGACAGAAGTGATATACTTAAAACTAGGGAAACCACTCTAGACACGTCACAATTATCCTGTGCCCTCGATGATGATGCCCAGAGCCATATATTCATGCCTGATATGCTCCAAGCCTTCCCTGGCACATAGAAAAGCAGCAGAGGTACTAGTCTAAGGGCTGGCGAAAGCCCATCAATCTTTTTGCAACATCCCAAATCTGAGCCCCAGCAAGCAGCAAACCAGCCCAGGTGACAGGTCAGGGCAGCGGACAGGGACTTAGTTGTCTTTCTTGCCATTTCTGATGCTGTGCAGCATGCTGGTCTCCTGCCGCAGCCCCTTTACTTGGTGAGACAGACCATCCACCAGTGCACTCCTCCTGCAGGCAAGGAGCCCACCTCCTGCTACCCCAGCCTCGACGAGAGAGCCCAGGTGTCCCTGGGCCAGCCCCAGACCTGAAGAGAGGCATCTGCTCTCAAGTCGAGACCTCGGGTGTGCCGGGGGAAATGCCCCAGTGGCTGCTCCACTACTGAGCAGCACATACGCTGTCCTCAGCAGAGTTTCTGGCCCCCTCTCTGTGCTCTTCTGCATGAACTGCTGCCTCTCTTATGTGCAATTTATATATTTAATCAGAGTAAATGAATTGCTAGTCTGACCTAGCAAGTTCTTAGACATTCTTTGTAACTCTGCAGTAGTTGTCTTCTCCCTGTCTTATTACAGTGTCAGAATAATCCTTTGTGGTTAAACAGCAGGGAACTGTATTGTTTATTCAGCTATAGGTTAGGTCTGGAGAAGGAAAGGGATGAGGGCAGGAATGGGTACGCATAGTCTCAAACATGAGCAGAAGATCAGGTTCTTGAAAGTCTCCCAAAAAACAGAGGCGTATTAACCTGTTTCTCACCAAGGAAGGTGTGACCTGGACAGAGAATAATAAAAAATAAGACAGCAAAGACAAATAATACTTTAAACCTTTTTTTCTAAATTTTTGCTTTTCTTAGGCCATACAGACTCACATTCTAGTGTCTAGGGAGTTTTCCTTTGCTGTAATTTGAGATGGAGTGGCAAAGACCTCATTTACAAGTGGAGAAAGGGGAATAGCCTTTAAAATGTCATTTTGCCAAAGGCACCGATAAGTATTTATACACACTGATTAGCAGACACTGTCTTTTTAATGAGAAATGGGATGTCATTTGTCATTGTAACAGACCCTGCTGTCAGTGTTCTCTACTGTATTTTTAGTAAC
This sequence comes from Phaethon lepturus, assembly GCF_000687285.1. NCBI lineage: Eukaryota > Metazoa > Chordata > Aves > Phaethontiformes > Phaethontidae > Phaethon > Phaethon lepturus. Next base: position 10,530 of record NW_010525329.1, on the reverse strand, counting down.
TGCATAATAAATAATATCTGAATATAACAAAGTGAATAGCTGGATTGCTCCCAAATGAGGCAATGTTCAAAAAACCCCCACCAAAACCCCAAACTGGTCATCACTGAGAAATAGAGAGCTACCCTAATTTTCTCATAGTGACTACATTCTCTACTGGTAACATACAGTACCAATATATTAAAAACTTTGTTCTAATTAATTATTTTAAATGTTAACTTTACATTAAAAAATGGGAAAAAAATTGTAGATCTGTCCATGCCATGCAGGTGGTGGGGAGACAAAGTTCCATGAATGTACAATTATTTTACACATCATGTGGCTCTGAGTACTACCAGAGTGCCAGAAAACGGTGAGGAAAGCCCAAAGTCCCAGATTAATTTTTTTTTTCCCCCAAGATATAGTTAGGTTCCTTTGTTCTAGTTAACACATTATAGCTCCAGCTGCCTTTGAAGTAGATGTGATGTGAATTTAGACATTGATGTTAATAGAAGCACTGTTCGACCCTGAGTAGTTGAAAAATTCTGCAAAACGTCACTCCTCACCATGAATATTGCCCAAAAGTAGATGGCTTGAACAAGTTTTTTACACAGTGGACACTGTATTGACTTTGCAGTAAAATGAGACGATGCTAGCAAGTGTAGTCTGACTGTATCTGGTGCAACGTAGCTCTTGCCATTAGAGTTTCTGACCCGTTCAATATTTGTGCTCCTGACGAAGTAATGAAAAGTGATCCTCTAGATTTAGTTGTTCACCTAAGCACCAGGTAGAACTGTGACCTAAAGGTGACCCTCATAACGTAAGAAAGCATTGATTTTATAGATTTTTATGACCTTTGAATTTGTTTATGATTTCTTTTTTCCCCCTCCAGATTTTCATAGTAACAAGATTTTGAACCAATTACCTCATTTTTAAAAGAGACACTGCAGAGAACAGGAAGGATAAATAGTACTGAATTCCATGAGTCTGGTGTTCATGACAAATACTGACAATTTATGAGAAACCACCTTAGTATATCGTAAGTTTACTTTATTATCTCTTCTGTACATCTGAAAAGAATATGTTGTTGTTTATATGATACAATATATTGGTGCTTTATCTTCTCATTGCAAATATCTAAATATAGTATATATCTAAATATATTTTAACAGGTCACAATTCTAATACAAACAATGGTTAGACACATAATTATGGATACTGAGACTCAGTGGGTTGAAAGATTTGGTCAAACACCAGTCTGAGGTGGGGTTTTTGTTTTAACATCCGTTCTAATCACTGATTTTCAGACTTTCAATAAAGGTCTAAGTGGATGCAGGTACATGTTTTTGCTACACACATGTTTCTACAAATGGAAATTGATTTATTTTCGCCTTGTTACACAGCAACAAAGATCATGGATATATGTTTCTTTGATAAATGTTTCTTGCTAGGGGTTAGCTCCAGATTTGTCATGTTTTCTGCATGCATTAGTTGCATGTCATTTAACCATATAAGATTCATGAAGATGAAAAGGGGAAAATTAAGCAAATACTGTAATTATGAACTTTTTTCATTTTTAGTGAGCGTTGTAGAAATACCTAAAGTAACTGCGACACCTAAGTACCATGACATCGTTACTTGCAACCCATGGAAAGAGGTGAGCCGGAGTAGCAGTAAATACAAGAACTTGCTCTTGAAAGCAAGAAACCACTCAGCAAAACAGAACTTTCCTTGACTTTAGTGGGAGCACTGACAAACTTCAGTTGTGCTATAAAGGAATTTTTGTGGTTTCTTCAGGAAGCCAGGTATAACAACTTAGAAAAGGTGACGTGGATGGACTTAGCAATATTTAGATACAGATAGTAGTGCTGCTCAACCTATTGACAGCTCCAGAGCTCTCCTTCTGCAAAAGGAGGCTTCTGCAGTGAGGAGGCAACTTTTCTCACTACAGGCTCTTCATAATTCAAAACCCGTAGGTGGAGCTGCTGTTTTTTCCTCACAGCTTTTGAGAGCATCAGGCAAGAATGCAGAAGTTGCTGTTACTTCAGGTCCTTTTGTGGGACATTTGAGAAGCTGGGCAGAACGGAGGAACTTCTATACACAGAGAAGGGCTAACACAATCAAATGATAGTAACAATAGTACTGATTGATTGCCCAGTGTTTGCTAAAGGGCGATGAAAGTCTAACTCCCCACCCCAGGCACCATACAGTGGGCAGTCTCTGTAATGTTAAAACAGGGTGCATAGTGCAATAAAATATAACTAAGCAACACTGAGTTTGATATGAATTTGGCAACAATTCAGATGTTTCTCAATAGTTTGAGTTGTTCATTAGCATGAAAAATAACAGTCTTTATCACATTTACATTCATCTTAGAAGTATGTAATGAAGGAAAATAGCAAGAAAACATTTAAAAGCCGTCTGTATAACAATGCAACAGCAAATAAGAAATATAATAAAATGAACACAACCACCTAGAATACACTTTTTAGTGTATTATATTTAGTGTATTAGAATTATACACTACTTAGAATGGTTTGTTGTGCCCATAAAACCAGTTTGATCTAAGCTCTTGGTTACTGACTGGTGAGCACAGATCGTTGGGCAAAGGGCAGATAAACTTGCTAGATACACCTATTTGCCAGAGTGATCCTATTCATAGTGCTTTCATAAGTCATGTTCAACCAGTTACCTGGACCAAACACTCAATGTTTAAGTGCCTAAATACATGGTTTAATTATTGTGCATGGAGATCCCTCATCCCTCTCACTGGTAATAATGATCTTTCAAAAAAATGTTAATTTAACTTTTTATATGGGAACAAAGACTGGAAGAAAGTAATTACTGAGTCATTGAATGCAGTGTTCCACAGCTGTAGGCAAACATTTGAGTAGTTTCTATTCACTTTTAGCAAGACACTACAGCTGCCATCTCTTCTTTTCAGTATGAAACAGGAAAAAAAAAAATCTATAAACCAAGCATTAAATAATCTTTAACATAGATTTATTTTTTGCCTTTTGTTACTTAAGAAAAAATCAACATATTTTATTGTCATTGCTTCTGAAAAAAAAAGCTGTTGTATTGTTGAAGTAATCACAGTTTAGCTTAACCTTACTGACTTTAGAGGTATTAGTTGGAATTACAGTAGTATTTTATGGTGCATAGTTCAGATCACTGTTAAGATCACTGCAGTTCAAGAAATATGCAATGTAACACTGTATCATAGGGACTTTCCAATACATTATGGCACTCACAGTTCCACTTACAGTTCTGGGAGAAAAAAAAAAAAAAAAGAGAAAAATGGATTAGAAGCTTTAGTTTTCTTAATCATCTGCCACCCTTTAGCACCGAAAACTTCATTAAAGTGTTTTCCTGCCTATAGAAGGAACTTTCAGTCAATTTTATTTCATAGTTAACTAAAGTGTACAGTTTTCCTTTCCTCCCTTTCATGACCAATTAATTTCTGTTATAAAGCAAATCAGTTTTGTAACCACTGACCAATGTTATTCCATTAGACAAATAGTCAGAAGCTGTTCCCAAGCTACATCTCTGTGAACTCTGCTAATAAAATCATCTTTCTCAACACTGATGAGGGCCAGAACACTGTGAACTTGGGGACTCCTATTCACCTAAGGCAAAGCAAAGTCAAGTAATTTTGCACACCATGTATGCAGCATGTGTGTTCAAGGGTAACTGCCAGCATTTTTAAAATGGCTGTGGGGTATATGGCCTGGCATGGAGTGGGGCACTCCCTCGTGCCAAGCTGGCTCTAGGGACTGTATATTATTGCACCACGGCTGCTGTAAACTTGTCAACGTTTCCCAGTGGTCTGTTCCAAGATTGAAGGTAGAGTATAATGCAAAGAGCTGTGCTATTTGTCAGTCTTCATCAGAAGAATAGAATTTAGGATGATTGCACGTGATGCCCAGAGAAAATGGTGTGAGTTTCATTGCACTGGGAATGGGAAAGTTCCTCAGAAGCAGAACAAGGACTGCATTTCTTATTAGCATTCAAAATCACAGAAGGATTTACGAGGAAAGACAAGGAGATTGACTTTAGGATCACAGGAACTGTTGACTTAAGGATTGGTCGTAACTGTCAGGTAATTACAGAGGCCTAAGTAACATCATGATTTAAGAAAGAAATATGACCTGTTTGCTGCAGAGGTATGGCAGAGATCTCCTCTCCCTCCAGGGTGATAACGTCTGTAAAGAAAAGGAGGGACACAGAGACTAGGTTCCTTTGCAGAAGAGAACTGAGAATTTTCTTGGAAAACCCTTTGTTGTCTTAGTGAAATATCTATGTGTCAAAGCTCAATAACTTCCATATGATGTGTGTATCAGGCTTGGGTGGACCTGAAATGAGGAGAGGAGGAAGGAGTCAGGCTAACCTGTGGCTTTATGCACTGATGCTCATGGTATTTACTTGGTAGGTGACAGAATCACACTTGGAATTGTCATGCCTTACTCACAATAGATGCTTAAATCTCTCATGTTTGTTTCAAGTAAATACTTCTTCGATTAGGTTACAGATAATCACAGAGTAAAAACTGCTCATTCGTCTTTGCTTGAGATTTTCCACATTTTGTGAGTAATTCAATATGTGATAAAGTCCTGAATTTTCTTGACTTGAACTGCCAGCTTCCCCAAATCAGGTGGAGCAGCTACACTCTTACTAACCCTCTCTTCCTATTCTTTTCCCTCTCTTTTCCCTCATTTCTCTTTTGAAAGTTTCATTTCATGGAGAGTGAAAGTAATTTTAAATCATAAAAATTATTTCCTAACTTGCTCTGGCAGGCATTTTGTTTCTTTCTTTCTTTTTTTTTTTTTTTGTGTAGATTCATTTATTTCTTGACCTCTATAGAGTAAGACAGATTTTATCCTTGAATCTCTGTTCAAAATATATATCCAGAAATTGTATGGCCCAGGAGCTGCATGGCAAAATGGATGGACACATCAATGGAATATCTTCAAATTAATAAAAGTTTATAAATTTACTGACCTAGGTATGCGATCTGAATAAAGGGATTTAATATCTAGCAGGTGAATTTGGACAGACAAATCTCTATGGTCTTAGAAATGCCAAGGATTAACCCAACTTCGTTCAGGTAAGAGAACAATTTCTACTGATATTGAGATAATTAATACATAGAAATCATGTCCAGAGCTTATTGAAAATGGTTAAGTTTAGAGGATTGCTAACTCAACTGAGGTATAATAAGAATAATTTTGTTCATAACCGTTTTTTACAAATCCTAATTTCTCTATGATTCAGCAATGGACACACCCTTACTTTTTCAATTTTCCCATGAAAATTCATACAAACTCCTTTTGTTCACACAAATATTTGGTGAATAGCTTCTATGCATGTGAATAAGGTTACTAGAGCATGAATGATCATATTTTTGTGCAAACAAGGGTATTCATGCTGAAAGTTCTTAATTAGCTCCCCTACATAAAAAGGCTTTGTGCATCTATGAGTTATGGTTAGCAATCAGAAGGAGACAAAGTGTTTTAAAACATAACAAATAAATAAGCTGTTGGTGTGAACTAACATGAGCAGAAAAATTGGAATTAGGGAATCATCATCAAGTAACAGCAACGAAGAATTGCTAAACGAGGTGTTCTCTGCTACTATGAGCAAAACAATACTATTCGGAAACATTTGGCTGATCAGTCTCAACTCAGTCCCTGTGAAAGTGATAGAACAACTAATCCTGGAAACCATTTCTAGTCTAGGCACATGAAGGATGAGAAAGTGGGCAGGAGTAGTCAGCATGGATCCATTAAGGGGTAGTCACATTTGACCAACTTGATAACCTTCTATGAAATGGCTGGCTTGGTAGATGAAGGGAGAGCAGTAGATACTGTTTCCCAGACTTCAGTAATGATTTCATTGCTGTCTGCTGTAAGATCCTCAACAAGAAGCTGTTGAAGCATGGGGTGGATGAACAGACAGTGAGGTGGATTGAAAACTGGCTGAGCAGCCTGGCCCAGAGGGTGGTGATCAGTGGTACAAAGTCTGGTTGGAGGCCAGTAATTAGTGGTGTACCCCAGGGGTCAATAGTGGGTCTGATCCTGTTCAACATCTTCATTAATGGTCTGGATGATGCAGGTTTGCTGATGACATAAAACTGGGAGGAGTGGCTGATATACTGGAGAAGGACAATATGACATAAGCGTCCCAAAGAAGATGGCACAAAAACAAGGGAACAGAGATTATTGCCTGTCTCTTTGGTTGTGAATTGTGCAACCTGCATTTCTTAAAACCGGGCACAGGCTAACTAGATATTTATGTTAATTGTGTATCTGACTTGTCTCCTGATGATCTGGTTCAGTTACTAAAAATGACAGTACATCTTCGTTTTGTCAAACACTACTACAGCCCCATCAACTGTTTTAGCAATGTTCAATGAATCTGTCCTGAATTTCAGCTGAACTCCTATGAAACATTCCTATTTGTCCTCCTTTGCATTTTCTGCTGCTGTTTCTTTGGGGTCTCTGTAGAATCATTGGGTTGAGGGGAGCTGTCTCTGCAAATTCTACCTATCTGCTTGTTGCTAACTGGTTATCATCTACCCTTTGTTTTCCTCAAAACTTCATCTTCAGGATTTTGTACTTCACAGAAACGTGGAGTAACCTTTCAGATAGCTGTAGTCTTTTAAAGTTTGTGAAGTGTCTGTGTAGAAAAGAACTGTAGATCCACTTTATAATGGATTTCATACTTTTGAATCCTGTTATACCACACATTTTTTGTGTCATTATCAGTTTTTCTTGCTGCACGTTACAATTTGTTCTACTGTCTGCTGCAGTTCTGCTAAATTGAGAATCTGCTTTCCCCTGCTAAACACGATTTCAGTGGTGATGTACTGTGCTGTAAAGGTGATGCCCTTAAGTTTAGCAGAGCTAAACCCTTTGAACCTCTGTAACCTTTTGAATTATCTTTTAACTGTCTTAATTGCTTTGTTCATCAAACTGTTCAATCACAGACACCTGTGATGTTAAATACTGAAATACAGACTCTCCTGAAAAAGAAGTTTAAACAGTTTGCAGGAGACTGTTTCTTTTGTTCATTAAACTGTGAACCATCACCAGACAAAAACTTCTGGAGTTTCACGTCCTGTAAATAGAGATTTAATGTACATTTATGACATATTACACTATGCCCCTTAACTATACTACAGACAGAGTAAAATTTTCATGTTTGGTTCTCCAAGAATCCAATCTCAAAGGAATATGAATAATAATACAATATCAAACTGTTTTATCCAGTACCTGTAAATATAGACTAATTTTCTAATTATATATCAAAGCTTCAGGATTTTTCTTTGTCTTTTGAATTTAAACTACTACTAAATGCTTAGCATATTTATGGTCTTAGCAATTACAACAAATATAACCCGTTTCGTTTTCACTGCTGATTTTCAGCTCAAGAGCATGTTATTCTTCAGGAAGAACTATTTTACCCTTTGAAGGTATTTTTAATGGGGATTTAGTGGTCTTGTTTTCTCACTCAAAGGCTCACAGCTACATTTTCCTGTCCAATACTCATTTTGGTATCAATGTCCAATCTATAATTCAGAAATGTTCCCTCAGTGTGTAGGGGAAGATGTCAGCCCTCTGTCATCCCTGCTTTCAGCTTTTGAAGATTTAGGCTCTCTATAGAAGTCCTTTCTAGATATTTTTGCACTTTTTCCCTTAGTACAGAGCACTGATACACTTGTTAAATTGCAAAATATTGTAAGATGGTAAAGTCTATGGCATCTAAATATGGGTGCTGGATGATTGGATCTGTGCATGTTTCTACAGGTAATGCACTTCTGTCTGTCACAGCTTCTTGCTGTTCTGTGAGGTTTCTCACTTTATCTTGTCTTTCCATTTTCCAATTTCCCCATACATAATCTGTTTATCCAGTGAAACTGCATCTCAGTTTTCTTTGAGCATCTTTTTGACATGTCCTTACTGCTTTTCCTGATTTAAGTTTCTATCTTTTAGTTTTCATTACAGTAGCTTTATATCTTTGATTCCAATTACTATTTGATCTCTCCTAATGGAATCAGTCAGTATGCCATAATTATATGGCTGACTTGTTAAGTGACTGTCAGTCAAACATTCCTCAAATTTAGAGAAATTTAAAGAAATTTTGTTATTTGAGAGGTGCATATGATGACAGTGATGTCCTCCGAAAGTTTCATTTTTCTTAGGAGTACAGTATTTCTCTTGCACTTTCTCAGATACAGTTCTTTCATTCTCTTTTTGTACTGTACTAACAAGGAAATTGAGAACTTCAGGTACTGCTATATTAAAAAAATAGCTGCCTTTTGTAACTGTTTCTTAGTCCAGCTGGTCATGCATGGATTCAAAAGCTTTCTCCATGACTCTGCAGCATAGCTAGAGAACTTTAGTTACTTCTAACTCTCAGTCGCATTCTTCTCTCTGTCTCTATTTCTTTGAAAACTTACTTTTTCAAGAGCTCACTTCTGTATAATGCAATGACTGTGGAATGTCTGGTTTTAGAGCAACAACTATGAGATTAGAAACACTGCTTCTGTATGATGTAAATTTCTTTGATTATGTAAAAAACCCCAAACCAACAACTCAAATATATTTTAAAAACTAAGGGGGAGGGTGATAAAACTGACTTTATGCCAGTGAAAGTACTAAGTGTTGAACAGACTCTCTAAGCAGACTTCCCTGGAGATGCCTTCTTTTTTTTTTTTTGCAAGTTCACTTTGCCCCTTTGTCTCTTGTCCACTGTGCTCTGAGACTATAGTCTTCCTGTGAAGCTGTTTTATGTCTATATATACCAAAATGACAGTGTTGTTCAATGCACAGTCTGACAGTGATGTTCAGCTAAAACCAAAATTATAGTTGGAGCCCACCTTGAAGCCAGAGCTATGATTGCCTGCAAGGAGATCATATGCTTCAAGGTCACACTGGGATGAGGTACATAACCAGCTCAGACTGCAGGGGAAAGTATTCATGCAGGGAGACAGCATGGCTGTCATTTGAGATGGTGTGGTTCAGTATGCCACCTCTGTCCGTGTTTTAGTGTGGAAATTTAGTGAAGTCTACACAGACAAAGTGGAGTTTTTGAGAAAATCCTAGAAAAAATCCAGGCTTAATGGTGGGATTACTGTTATATAACAGTGGATGATTCAGTTCAGTTTGCAATTTTGGCTCTACTATGAGGAATTGGATCAGATCGCATTAGGGATGCTCACAGGACATGCTGACTAGGGTCTCTTTGCTGACCTGAGATGGAAAGGTTCATCATCACATCATAAAGTTTGAGAGCTGCTAACAAAGTATCAAAAAGGTCATTAGTTAGGCTGTCAGTGCCTTCTTTCACCTTTCACCTGAATCCCCCAGAGACCCTTGGGTCTAGCCCTTCATCTGCCAGACCAGGAATTTCAAAGTCGTTGCTGCAATGCTGAATTTAGGAGAGCATGGAGAGGCGAAAGTCTACTTTTGTTTTCTGAGTTAATGAATCTCAGTAACTCTGAATGAAGTTACATCCCAATGATATCTATAGACAACAACCAAAAACGTGATGAACTTGTTCTGAAGAAAGCCTGGAAGTTGGTAAGATGATCTAGAGGAGATAAAAAGAATACAGTATGCAAATGTATGCAATGTTGTAAAGGATGGAGTGAGCTGGGCACAGCAAGCCTTTAATTGTCATTGGTTTTACTGAAAATACTGCTTACTTATGTTCAGAGAGGGAATAGTTCATTTAGGTGAGAAGACTTCATCTGCAAGGCTAGCAACGATAAGTAGGAATTTGGTACCTTCCTCTTTTCATCAGCTGCAATTTTGTTGGTTCATGTATCCTCCTCAGCATCCTGCAGTGGACAAGCAGCAGTCTGGTACAGAGGCTACTTGGGAGGTTCCATGCAAGCAAAGCCTGCTGTGACTCTCAGGGCATCTGCTGCCCATAGGCACTATGATGAGTAACCTGAACAGGCTGTACTGGACTTGCCCTTTTAATATAACTTACTGTAGGTACTGCTGGGCAGCATATAGGGCTTGATGAACCTTTTGGTATGGCGCCGCACAGTTCTTATTTTGTTTTGTATAAAACAAGAGAAGAGAAGATGCAGGTAACAAGCTGTCCCCTTCTTAAAGTTTTAAGTTACTTTCATATTAGTTTCCTGCCTTTGTAAGGGATGAGCTCAGTGCATAACTCATGAATGACATCTTTAGTATTCTGTGTGATGTGGGTGTGCCTTCCCTCTGATGCACCGAATTGCACAGCTTTGTCATTTCTACTGCCTGGTCATCTCATAATTCAATGATCTGATCTTAATGAACATCTAAATCCAAGCTTAAACGATTTAAGAAGGGCATTTGAATGACATTGACTCGCCTATGTTGGATATAAATACTAAGAAACATCCTTAGGCACATAGTCCTCTTGTGGACCTATTACTGTGTTGCAAACCATGACTATGTGATGTGTCTGCTCATCTCAGTTATTTATTATGTTGCTAGATGCTGGTGGAGAAGGCAGTTCAGAAAGGTTTGTACTTCTGTGTCTGTGAGATTGTATAAT
>NW_010525328.1:0-1652 GCF_000687285.1 Phaethon lepturus | reverse complement strand
TGGCCATCCTTTTCTGACTTCATCCAGTTGTCTAGTAAAGTATGCTACTGCTCACTTATGAGGACCCAGCCTCTGGGATAGAATTCCCAAAGCCACTCCTTGCCTTTCATAGGAGAACAGCCAGAAGGGCTTTGTTATATCAGGCAGACCCAGAGTTGGAGCCCTCATTAGCTCCAATTTCAGTTTTTTGAACATCCTCTTGGCTTCATCAGCCCTTATTAATTGTGTCTGGCTATTTTCAGTAGTTCATACAGATGTTCAACCAGAAGTTCATAATTACAGATCTATAACTGGCACCAACCTGTCATTTCCAGAAAGATTCGAAGCTTTTTTACCGTGGTTGGTTCTGGAGTCCTGCAAATAGCTTCTTTTTGGTCATTCCTGAGCTGCCTCTGTCCCTTAGAAATCACAAATCCCAGGTATATTACTTCTTTCTTCAAGATCTGGGCATTTCTGTAATGAGACTTGGTAACTACTTAGTCCAAGAAAATTCAACAAACTCACAGTTCATTCTTTACATTCTTCATCCTTTTCTGTGGCTATCAAAATATCATCTACATACTGCAAAAGAATCCCATTTCCCAGAGGTCTTTCCCAGGCCTCTAATTCTTTAGCTAATTGATTTCCAAAGATCGTGGGACTGTCTTTAAATCCATGGGGTAGCACTGTCCAGGATAGCTGGGTTTTTCATCCTGAATCAGGGTTTTCCTATTCAAAGGCGAATAAATTGCAGCTTTCAGGGGCCAAGGTGAGGCAAAAGAATGCATCTTTCAGATCTAATACTGTGAAAAATTCATAGGTTTCTTTTAAATTAGTCCATAAGGTGTATGGTTTTGCCACTACCGGGTGTAAATCTTCAACTATCTTATTTATTGCCTGCATGTCTTGTGCCAATCTGTAGGCTTTGCCATCAGGCCCTTATTTGTTTGTTTGTTTTTTTGTGTGGGGTGGGTTTTTTTTTTTTTGAAAGGCATGAGTGTTACACTCTCAAGAGCATTCGATTAATAATCTGAATTTTATAAATTCTTCTATAATGCTTTTCACTCTTCGCCTGTCTTCCAGTTTCAGAGGATATTGCTTTACCCTAACACGTCATGCTCCTTTTTTGAGTTTAACAACAACCAATTCTGCATTTTTTTCCCTAATTTGGAGTTCAGTATAAGAGCCAAACTTAAAATTTCAACATTGTTCTCTTCTAGTATTTTAAATTCAAGTTCTCCATCTCTAAATCCTATTTCAGCATTCAATTGTTCCAGTAAGTGCCCTTTGCTTACAGTAAGCACACTGATCTTTCTGGAGGGGTTGTTTTTCCCTAAATGGGGCACTTAGGCTACTTCTCATGGCTCCTCTCCTCTTATTAGTGTTGTTTCCTGGTGGGTTCCCAGAGATTACCTGGCCCCCTGTGGTGCGCAAAGCAGCCGCTGTAGCATTGGCAATTGTTTTGCCCATTATTCTCTCCTTCTGACTATCTCTATTCTGATACACTTGCTAAGCAGTCTCCAGCAATTTCTCTAAATTTCTCACATCTGTTCCTTGCACTTTTAATTTTTGAAGCTTTCTCCTTACATCCTCTGATGACTGTCCTAAAAACAATGAAACTAATTGTCATCCCACATCTGACGGAGGATCTAAAGTTGTACTTTTACGCATGG
>NW_010525327.1:59268-84155 GCF_000687285.1 Phaethon lepturus | reverse complement strand
CTTCTCTTCTCTTCTCTTCTCTTCTCTCCAACAGAAATATGTCCATCCTCAACTTGATATTGTTATAGGGAGATACACTGAAATGAGGCATTTGATGCACCCAGTTTAGACAGGACATCTAACTTCCTTCGTAATGGTGTGACTACGTACCTGTCACCACAAAACAGTGGTAATTAATAAGGTTGCTCAGCATAAGGTCTTGGAGGAACTTGCAGTGTCCATCTGTCTTTCTAATTGATGTCTACTGTACACTAGCTGAGATTTCAAAGTCGTCAAAATCATGTTGATACCTCTCCCTTCCTTCCACATCAGGAAGAAGTCAAGCTAATTAAACTCCCCAGCTTCTGTTTTAAACTAGAATTGATTTTTTTATAGCTAGTTGAACTAAGAATTCAAACAAAAAACAAATGTCTAAATGACCACGTTACATTCTTCTCCCCACATAACTTCTTACATAACTGAGAAAATTTTATGTATGGACAGAATAGTGATCAAAATGTCAAATTCTCTCAAGTCATGTGATTTTAAATACTTTCATGAGGTTGCTTGAACAGAAACTTAACAGGTCTTTGCCTTAAAATAAAGGAGGGAGAATTGTCATTTTCTGTGTGAGTTCACATATGGCAAAAGAAAGTGAATCAAACCAGTTTGCCTGGATGCCACTGAGTGAAAAATGGTAGAAAATGTGGTTACATATTGCAACATATATATTTTCATTAAAAATAAGAGAAAGGCAAACAAAACCAAAAATTACTATTCTCTCGGTTTGTATTTACATGGTAGAACAGAGGATAAGTACTTTACAAAATGCAAAATACAAAATATAGACTTTACAATAATAAAGTACATAATAAAATACATAGCTTACAAGATACAAGATACAAGATACAAAATTTTACAAAAGGTAGTGGTTTTGTTGCAATGAGTACCAACATCTGAGTAGACCAAACAAAAGACTACTTCAAGAGATTCCTCTTAGCACCACTTGTGGCAAATTGACTTGTGGAAGACTCTCAGCTGCTTATCTTTAACACCCAGACTTGCCTTTTGATACATCTGGGTCCAGCTGCCAGGGTGCAATATTCTAACCGTTCGTGCCTTAAACCTCGGTTCTCCACCCACATGTCCACACTCACTGGGCATGAAAGAGAAGGGCCCCGTATATGAAAATGGAGTGGTGATGTGACAGCAGGAGGTCAACTTGCTGGCCTACAGCACGTCATTGCACTGCAGGAATTGTGGTGGTGTTTCAAGCTGGTAGTCCATCTAGTGACTATTCACAAGATATCTCAAAGAAAGATACAAAAAGTCCTACAAAAGGCAGTGACAGAATAATCTGTCTTTTCAGAGCAGCTTCTGTCTTATGCCCAAGACTGAGACCGAACAATCTGTCTTTTCAGAGCTGCTTCTGTCTTATGCCCAAGACTGAGAGTTGGACAACCCTAAAGAATGGCAAATTATACTGATATATAAAGGACTTTTGTCTATTATCTCTTCGCCTGTTATACCTTTAACTCTTCTACCTGTCTTTTACTTCTTTCTTCATGTTATTTCCCCTTTTTAATCAGGGAACACATCTTATTTCATGAACAGGAAGAAAGGCAAAGATTAATTCCACTGAATTTTAGGCTCTTAGCTAAGACCATTTACCTTGTAGCGTAGTCTATTTATATAATCAGAAGAGAAAAATATACTTCCTGAAGTGGCAATCTACTCTGCTTAGGTCTGAATCACCCTGGACATTCCTGTATCTTTCCGGCAGCTAAAGAAGGATCAGAGACCAATTTATCTAAAGTTTTCTAGCCTAAATATCTCAGTTATGAGCTTAAAGCTGGGTTCAGACTATGTCTTCACACCCACAATGCCACCTGTAAATCTTGCCTCTCTCAACCACTGAATTTTTATTCAACAGTTTTGTTTAAAGTGTGATGTCATTGCTGTCTAGATACCACATCCTTCTCTGTGGGCTGGATCTTGCTGACTTGCTGAACTATCGTAATGCAACTTAGCTCAGGAGTCTACGTAAAACTAAACAGTAATAGGTTAGTAGTAAGAGAAGGCAGCATGATGCATCATTGATGGAATTACTTTCTCCTCAACTGTAGTAACTTGAGGATAGGTGAACGCTTGCCTTTACACAATCCTGGAGACAAAGACTGAATTAATTATTAAAGACGACAGTATCAGTACAACTGCTTTTCAGCCAGGCACTTGAATCCTATCCCTTTAATAAGATGCCAGAAGCTGGGGGAGGTGTTTGTTTGTTTTGCGTTTACCACAATCCATCAGCATAAATACCACTTCCTTAGTTAGAATCCATCTGCTCTGTTGACAATGTACTCAAATTGCAAGCAAGCATTTAATGGTGTCATGCTGAAGCACAACAGAGTGGATGCCGAGAGAGCCTTAGGAGTCACCAAAATGAAAGGGTTTTTCTCTTAATTTCAGTCACCAGAAAACTTTGAACAGAACATGACATGTTAGCCATCTGAGCTCTTTAAATGAGACTTTGGCAGATACACAATGCTCAGCTCTGTGGTACCTAAATAATTGAGGCTTTGAAACATCAAAGTCCTAACACCTTCAAACACTCAAGTAGCTTTATTTGAAAGATTCTTTTCACAAAAGAAGACTAACTCTGCCATTTGAGATCAATGGATCTCTCTGAAACAGAGTGTCCCCACTTTAGATCGGAACACATTGGTTGTTTACGACATATTGACTAGCAGTGTCCCAGGTGCAGAAGGTATTTGATTAAATGGATGTCCTTGTGATGGCATGATACACTACAGAATTAGGGATGACATTTGAAAAAGGGGAGACGGGGATCATTAAGGCAAAAATTAGAAATTCCCAGACATTTCACTGTTTATATGTACATTTTATTTTATTTTTTATTAATGTAATATAATTTAATTTAATTTTGCTTTGCTTTAATTTGCTTTGCTTTGCTTTGTTTTGCTTTATACCCAACAGATTTCTCCAGGACTAAAAACTAGGATTTGTGGCAAATCAATGGATTAGTCATTGGTGACATAGTCTTTTCAAAGGCCATGTAATATCTGCTGGATTGCCTTCTCATTAGCTGGTTTTGCTTGAAGCTTTAAAAGTTCTACTTCACTGTTGTGTTCCTCTTTCTCTCCCAACTATCCTTCACAAATGCTGGCAAAGACAGAGCATGGAATTTATATACTACCCTACATTTTTTCGCATCCAGATATGCTTTGTTGTTAAAGTTATTATAGTTGGGTTTTATCATTATTAATTTATTCTTCTAATTAGTACATACAGTAGTCATTTACAGATCTTGTTAGTGCATAATATACAAGAAACCAAATCTCAAAAGGAAATTATGTCCTTAAACTGAGCTTTATGCAAAATTTATGCTCCTATGTGCAAGACAGTGATCTTCAACACTTCTTAACAACTTGAGCTTCTGTAAAGGCATAGAAACCTATATTTTCTAGTATAAATTTAAAAGGATGTAAAGTTCTGTTTTTTCACTTGACTACTGCGGCAGCCAACTTGACCTACCTATACTAATTTAAAATTCTTCAAATCTCAAGTGGAGATTTGAGCAACCTAGTCTAATCTGTCCTTGATTCCTGCCCCTTCTATGAGAAATAGGCATTCTCATGCTCATTACCCTCAGGTGGCTCAACTGTTAGAAGCGCCCACAGCTCACCTACTATTTATCCATGGGGTTGAATACAGAACAAAGTACAGTACTTAGGGGTAAATATAACCAGAAGAAGTGAGTCTGTGTATGCCTTTCAGTGCTGTTACTCATATTTGAAGTGGAGAAAACTGCTTATAATTTCTGTCCTACTCTCAGTGGAGACAAACTCTTATATCTTGATGGTATTACTCTCAAAATGTTGTTGGTGCAAAAGGGAACATTATCTCTGTATTTGGAACTAAGACTTCATTGTTAGTTTAATTAATGTTTAACAGTGTAATAAAAACCTAATCTTTTTTTCTTATTAGTTCCAGTACCAATGCACATAGTGAAAATTAACACAGAAAAGCCCTTTACAACTAAAATTCTATTCAGAAAACTTACTAGTTCTCTTTGCTTTTATGCTTACCCTTGCAACATGCCTCTGGGTCACAATGTTGAAAGCTTCAATCCTCCCAAAGAGGAATGTATGAGATGGAGTTACAAGTCAACAATATCTTGATGCTGAGAACTGTATGATGTTCATAGTGGGGCATTCCCTCTCCTCAGCTTTCAGTCCACTTAGGTATTTCCCCCCACACATATTTTCTTTGCATGATCTGCATGATTGAAAGTGCATTTCCCAGCTGAAGTTTGAAAGTGCACCGTAGCCTCCACCAGTCTAAAATAACATAAAAAGCTATTGTTCCTTACACAGTTGTGACTTATGTACTCAGTTCAGAGACCCTGTACTGTCAGGTCAATACAAAGCCTGTGGGCTTCTACCAACAAAAAACAAATTTACTGGGACAAATCAGGGTAATACCAGAATTATCTATAGTCCAGGTATTTACATGTATTTACATTGAAGGTCAGCCATCAGGCAGCAAATTCTGAAGGGTGAAAAGGAAAGAAAACAGACTTTCACTTTAGTATTTTGTTGTAAAATAAAAGATTTAAATTGCCTTATCTGTTTGTAGGATTGTTTATTTATGTTATCCAGTGATAGGTTTTAAAAATTTAATTATTTATAAACAATCTTGATAGTAGTTCAAGATCTTCAGCTACTTAAGTAAAGGACTTTTTAACCTCTAGACTGCAAAAATACATCCTCTCCATGTACCCCTGAATCCATGATGACTGCTTTCACAAGTTAAACAGCTACGTTTATCAACCTTGTAGTGATGCTCTTGGGCATGAAGATGACTTGAGATCTTGCAATTCCTCTTAATTTCTCTAGGAAGGTACTTAATGCAGCAATGGTAATAACATATAACCCTGTTCTCTTTCATATATATCTATATATATTTATATATATATATATGTATATACAAATGTTTATATATATAGACTGGCAGATAGATGCAAAAGAGAGGAAAAGCATATTTAGTGTTTCTTTAGTCTAATAGTTTAATGTTTACCCGGGTTCAAGAAATGATAGATAAAGAAATGAAAGGAAAATCCACCTAAGGCTGCTAAATACAAACGTGCAACCTCTAGCTCAAGCAGTTCCTAAGACACAAACCACTGAAGGCTCTAAGAGTAGTCTAGGAAAAAGTATTGCGGACCCGCTCGTTACTCTGGTTTATTTCAGTTATCAACCGCTAGCAAGTAGTGGAAGGGGGATACTGGCCTAGGTGAACCTCTGGTCTGATCCAGCATGGCCAGTCTTACGGTCTGATGCTTTTTCTCCCTCAATGAGTTAGCAAAGCAAGAACCCCTACAGCAAAACATGGAATATACCTGGTTTGATCTCATTTTAAAACTGACATGTTTATCAGCCGCAAAACCAAGGTTTAATAGCAAAAGAAATTAAATTTTCTCAAATTCTGGATTAAAAGCATGCTTTTGAACCGACAAAAGCCTTACTACTTTCCACGCGTTGTGGCAACCATATGTTCACTATAACCGACAGAAAATGAGTTTCAAGGGATATTGAAAAATTATATTAAAATGAAAGGCAAATGGGGTAGATGATCATGCCATTTCTTGCTTTGTTGGTAACTTTTCTGATGTCACTGTGACAGATCCTGACAGAGAATAGAACAAGGCAGTACTGCAAAGCTTCAAGTGAGAGATACAGATATTTTTCTGGATTAAAACTAGATCACTGAAAAATAATCTTTTACTTTTCTGCTAAAAGTTCTATACCTCTGTCCCACTGATGTACAGAAAGAGGAAAAATATGACCTCAATATTGCTCTTTCACCATTGACTCATCCCAGAATTGATACACTTGTGCTGTGGTTGCCCTGAAGTGTAATACTGTACCATTAAATTCCAGCTGCAATACCATTATATTGCTATTAGAAAAGACTGCCGAGCAACACAATTTTTCAAATAAATATAAATTGTGAATGGCTGAAATGTGAAATGCCCTCAAGTGCCCAGGATTTTCGAGTGTCCTTTTTCAGTGGACAGGTTTTATGCTCTCCAGCAAAGGAATGGCTCAGTTTCTCTTTTAATTTTTAGTGGTAGGCTTAACAGGCACATACAATGAAGAGCTATACAGAAGGCTGGGCCATGACCTCTGTGTATCCTGGTGGAAGCACTGAAGTTCTGCTGAGTATTACCAGTGAGAATGTTGCATCTGTAGCCTCAAAGAGCTGGTTCAAAACCTATTGTGATTCTCAGTCCTACCCAGTTGTCATCCTATTTTGTGCTATTCACCAGCTTGCTTTGTTTGCCTTAAACTGGGGCAAAATTCATCTAAGGATAATAGAATAACATGAGAAAAGTACATGACTCTTTAACTAAACAAATGAAACAAATACATATCTCTGGCTTTCATCAGGCTTGTCTCCCTGAAATTCACACTCCTGTGTCAAGAGGATGTTTTTGACACCTACTCAGCTGGAATACGGTACATACTGCATGTTGATAGCCAGCATTTTCACACCCACTTATTCATGCATATGCTAATCGTTTCCTCCCTACAACTGCTGTGCTTTGTTCAGGACCCCTTACAGCTGTTTCAAGCATGCACAACCGATCAGACAGCTTCTGAGTAATTTACACCTTCTCTCTACCCCGTGGTATTTCGGTAGCTGAACATACAAGGTATGTTTGACCATCAGCACTGACCGCCGAGAGACTTCATGTTCTTTCCTATCAACTTATAGGTGTAAAACAGATGGGATACCCAACAGAAATAGCCTGAGTGATGTTAGCTGCAAGTGGAACTCTATAGTTGCATACAGTTACTTAACAGCACTTTGTTCACAATTTCCAACTGGTTTTATGCTGATGTTGAAAAATATGCTTTTAATCTTCAAGAAATATGAGTTTAATCATTACTTTGTATTTAAATAACTTTTAAAAAGGCAGAAGGATGGTTTAAATCACAGATAGGTTGTGATTCCTTGCTTAAAATACTACCCCAGTTGTTCAACTAGTGTGCCAGACACTGAATTACAGCTTCAGCAACTGCCAGTGCATTTTATTGTTAAATCTGCTGATCTTTGTTCATTTAATACGTTTAAATTAAAGATGGGAAAATCTCCAAAATATGGTTGGGCAAATCTGTCAATGGCAAAGAAGGTCTTTTTCTCTGTTAAAGGTCTGCCTTGGGACTCGGGAGAGTTTTCTTCATTCATCACTGCACTACAATCTTTGTGGACTTTGACTTAATGGCATCTGGGGATTTCATTGCAGGAGCTGAAGAGAACTGCCTAGCCATCGGTGTCTGTCCCGTCTTGGTGCTCGAGGTGGAAGAATGTGTGGTGTTTTCAAACACCTGCTGTTGCAGATCACAACACTGAATATTAGCTAAACCCACAAACAACTACACTTTCTATTAACACATTGGACTGGGGATCATGGCCACACCATCCTCTCTGCCGTTATTGCTAAGGGTGGGGAAATTCCTTCAGCTGGTGTGAGGCAGGCAATTACACAGTGCAATCTATTCATAGATCTCAGGTAAATATCTACCAAGTCTGAGCACTTGTGTCACTGCAGGTGAACTGTGTAATCATTTTTTATTTCAAGAATTCCTCTCAAAGTTTTCCTTATCCCTGTTCCTGTGTCTCTACCTGTTTAAATTGTGAGTCTTTTGAGGAAAGGACTTGTTCACACAAATATTCGCACAATGCGGTTCTGACCTCAGTTAGTCTCATGAGAGAATGGAACACATCTGAGCTTTCTAAAGTCTCCTCTTATGATAAAACATGGTCATACAATGAGATTTTTGTGAAACATGGAAGACTAAATGAATTAATTTTTGTCCAATGACTTAGTGAAAGCCTTGGAGATGTTACCTTGGGAGGATTCATCAGAATCTTTTCTGTAAATATTTTTTATTATAGTGTTTTTTTTCATTACCTTATGCACTTTCTCCCTATTTGGAAATCAGCTGGATATACCCCTATTCAGCAATTAACTGCCTCCAGAGGTTCATAGGGATGCAGTTTGACTGGAGTTATTTGCTCATATAGTCTGACTTCCTGCAGGTCAAAAAACTTTTTTTTTTCCAAAGTATATTGTATTAAAGCCATTGATTTTATCTGAAGTAAATAATTTCACTATTTTGAAGGCCAAATTATCCTACTGAATTTAAACAAGGGGGGGAAAAATATGAGGTTGAAGTTCTGTGTTATGACATAAACCTAATTAAATGACTCACTACTGCTGAAAGACAGATTAATTTCTCCCTCCCCTTTTCTTTGTCTATCACTCATACTCGTTTGAATCATTTCACAATATATGGAACATTTTTACTACAACGTAAGTGAACTGCCTCAGACCGGAGAGGGATAAAATGAATGCCTGAATTTGTGCAAGGTGTACACAACACATGAGGGACCCACAGGAAGAAGGAGCTTGGACCAAAAATAAAAGCGCAGAATAATAGAATCATATAATCATTTAGGTTGGAAAAGACCTTTAAGAATGATCATCAGGTCCAACCGTAATGAGCAAGGGAAAAGAGATGAGGGACCAGGAGTTGCTCATTGGTGAAAACAAACTGTTTAGATTGTCTTTGCCATCCATAAGCATGACAAATCGTACCACACCAGCTCTCCTTGGCTTCCTTATTTTTAATTTGAGCATATGAAAAAGAGAGACTACATAGGCATTTAAGAAGAAAAATTCTCTGTAACACAAGTATATCCTGTTAGTTTGAACTGATCTATTTTATTTGCTTATTTAGGATTTCGAGTTTTTTTTCACTAACATGTCATGGGATACTAAATCTGTGTGTGCTGAAACACCCTTCCCAGATTTGAACGACTACACCTTTATTTTGTCAAAAATAGCAACTGGGTTTCAAGACCCACCTTGCATGAAACTGCACTAATTGCTACTAGTAATATTTTTAGCTTCTAATTCTTTGTTGGTACATTCTTAGGATATGATGAATGACACACCTAAGTCAGAGTTTAGCGCGGTGACAAGTCCTTTATAATAACCTGGTAGGTTAATGACATTGGAGAAAAGAGTTTGCGAGCGAGAGTGTGTGAGGGAGAGAGGCAATTGTTTGCCTGGCTTGCTTAGGCTGTTAAAATCAGCTGCATCAAACTACAATGGTCTGAATCAGAACTTGTCTCAGACGTTACATTTCAGTCCAGGATTTTTAAAGGGTAAGTAGATTCGCAAAGTGAAAAGCTTACAGTTAAGTTTTAAGCTAAAGTTTTCTTAATTTTTAATTAGAATCGATGTCAGACTGCTCTGCCTTTTACTCCCTACACCATGTTCCCTTATATTTTTTGTGATATTGGATTCTATGTCAGCCTTCTTTACATAGTAACAATTGCAAAAAGAAGAATTTTATATTCATGACCTCATCAGAATGCGCAGTGAACCAGAAGGAGGTAGTAATGTGTAGTTAGCTCTTGGCTTTGTCAAACTGCTGATTAGAAGGAATGCCTGGGATGGAGCTGTCTGATCCCATCACAAATCGGGTGGAATCCAAGCATTCTAGATCCCAAGAGAAAAAAATTCAGAAGAAACTCCATATAGCTCCACATGTTGAAATGCCTGGAGTTTTCTGCCTCACTGTGGATTCTCCTTACCTAGGGAAAAATTGCGCTCTTTCCAGTGATATAGATCTTCCTTGGACAAAATTTAATTTTATATTAATTTATGGTACCTACCATGCCTCTAATAGAGCAGGGGCAGGAACTACACAGCTATTTAGCTGTGTCTGCATCATTCAGATATGCAAGCTACACCTAACAGTACATCTGGTGTGCAGTCAGAGAGGAAATACAAAGTTTACTTTTAGTTGACCACTGGTTTGGAATCTAAGTAAAAAACTCAACCTGTGAAAATATTAGACTTTGGACTTCAATAGAAAAGAGAAAAGAAATAAATGAAGGGGTTTGAGTTTGTACACCAGGAATTTTGATTCAAATTGCAAAATGCTATGTTTCATTTTCAAGTTATTTAAGCTTCTTTTTTTCTCTTTTCCTTTTCTTACCTTTTAAAAAGACCAATTTCAAAATGAAAATGACATTTTGAAATGAAACATTCTAGTTCATTCTGAAAATGTTGATATAAAGCATTCTGACATTTCCTAAAACCATTTTCTTTCATGTGTGCATGTGTATATGAAGACTATTTGAAGGATGAGACTTGACCTTATAAATTCATACTTGTTGATAGAACAATACAGGTAGATGTGTGCATAAAAATGTACTTTTTCTCTTGTTAAAAATATTTCACTAAGCTGTAAAAAGCCCAGGAGGAATAGCTGCACGATTTAACCAATTATTGTGAACTGTACGAAACAGAACAACCCTTTGCTGTAGGCCCCACAATGTTGCAATTGGAAATAACCACAACCCTGCCTCCTTCCAAATCCATTTTCTATATCAACACGGAACAGCAAATCAACAAAAAAAAAACAGCAACAAAAAACGTATTTTAGGGATTCAGTCTTTCTCCCACTGAATTATGTTTTAAACACCATCTATACCAGTAGGCACAATGCCCGCTTGAATACAGATGACAAGAAAGAGGAGATCGTCTTGGACATTCAGCTTTATAAGGCCATATTTTGTTATTTTGATGATCTGGGCTATCCCCAATACAAAAACTTAGTGCAATATTATATTTAAAAACAAACAAACCAACCCCTAGTCCTTTCCCCCTTTGTTCTGCAGTGTCAACAATTTACCTCTGTGTGTAACAGCAGGGCTGAGATGTGGTGGGGTGGAAGGGACTCAGTCTTTGGCCCTGCTGCACATCTGGTCTGAGGACAGCAAAAGAGAGTACCTACCCTTGACTCTTGTTCACTCTCGGATCAAACGTCTGTGTAGATCAGTTCAGGATGGGAAAGGAGTTCTCAGTTTTCTGAAAGGTTTTGCTGGCCAAAATACGATGCACAATCTTGTGCAGTTAGGGGATGCCATCCAGATCAACACAGTTAGTATCTCCAAAGTTGCAGGAACCTGTTGAGAAGACTTTATTGATAGTGCTCAAGTCTAATTTCCTGTGAATACCTTGACTGTTCTCTAGAAGAGGAGAAGAAAGGGAATCTAAACATCAGCATTTTACATATTAAAAATTACAACACTGAAAGGAGAAGTGCGGGGCACATACACAAATCTGTCTGTATGGCCTCTCTTTTCTCTCTTTTTCTTTTTTCTTTCTTTCTTTCTTTTTTTTTTTTTAAATTTAAAAACAAACAAAGGGTTATTGGTTTTAATCCTGGTGAAAATTGGGGAAGATTTATGAAAAAGGGACTTGAAGGGCTCATTTTCAGTGGATTTGATATTATTGATTAACTGATATTTAGACTCCTGAGGCATCGCTTCTCATTGTGCAAAATAAGCATAAAAACACTACAAGCAATTAATTGCATGGTTTTTGTACTATGCTTTGAGATGGCCTATCAGCCCTTTATTAATATTAATGAGAAGAATTAGTACCAAAGATCAGGGATCCATGATAGCTGGAAGAACCTGCAAGGACCCTCCAGCTCTCATGCTTTATTATTTTTTAATCAAAGTGGCTGACTTGAAGGCACAAAATTAAAGAACGGAGTCCTTTATGATTCCACAATGATTCAAATTAAAATGATCTATACTTGCATAATTCCAACGAGCCATTTTGTGCTAGTTAGAAACAGTTAAAAATTACATAAATGCATGATTTAAGGGCTGCAGCTTTTTAATCTTAATGAAAGGGCTGTTTTTTGTATACTTCTCAACTTGCACATGTGATCAGAGACCAGAGAAGAGCAAGGGATGGAGGATATATTTGATGGCAACATTCTGCTAGTAAGTTATCTTGAGAAAAGATGGGATTTGGGATCATAGGTAATAATATTTTTTCTGCTTTTATGAATAGACAATTATCTACTTGTAAGTACATAAAATCCCCTGTCCTACTTTTATTTCTGTTACAACAGGGTTTAAATGTCTCATCCAAGATGGCTTTGGCATTGTCTATACAGCAGTTAGTGATAGACACAGCCGTGACGAGCTCTTCACAAACAATATAAAAATACAAGAAGACGAGGCAGGAATGGAAAAGGAAACGGTGAGTAGCCTACAGTTATCCTGCAGGTAAAGAACAGAATCAGGGCTGTGACCAAAATGCAATAATGCAGTAACATTCAGTGGATCATAATGCCTCTCTAAAATTTCTGTTACTGTAATTTATGTAAATTCAGGCAATCAATGAATTTCAGAGATCTGTATTATGGGGTATTACTACACTGATGAAATAAGGGAGAAAATAAATCCTTGCTACTATAGATCCAGACTCTTTCTTTTGGATACCTTTCTTGATCCCTGACAAAAAGTACATAATCTGTGTAGCACTGCCATACACTAACTAAATGAGGCTTCAATATCCGTAGAGCCGTTGCAGCACAGAAATCAGTGTGAGCTCTAAGACCCTCCCAAACCTCTAGGAAAATTTTTGAGCCATTACTTTATGCTGAGATCTGTTTTGCTGTGCTTAGAATAAGACCATTTCCCATGCGAGCTTGTTTGAGGTAAGCGGTGTTTGGACTGTGCCAGAATTGTGATGGCATGCCAGTAGTGAAATTTTGGCAAGCTCTAATTCTTAGTTCCTCTTTGGAGTCATGTCAAAGTGCGCTGATCCTCAGTGCCTTTAACAAATCCTCAAAGAACCACACCATGGATTGTAAGGCATAGTTCAAATATCTACAATCAGCCCATAATCTACATACCATTGGTACATTGTAATGGATCATCAGAATACTCTGCCACTGTGCATTCAGAAATACTAAATCCATGGATCATGATAGATAGACTGCAACAGTCCCTTCAAAGAGTTTACAATCTATCCTATCAATATGGATGTAGAAACAGCAGATTTCCACGTATATAGCCCCTCTGCATACTAAGAAACCTTGTGCAGTCTTAATGGGAAGAAGTTATGGTGTATGAAAAGCAGGAGCATTTTATAATTCTCCTGTTAGGAAAAACACTTTTTTTTCCCAAACGTGTATCAGATGTCCACAAGCTATCAATTTTGTCCCCTTTAGCCATGACAAGAGGTTCCTTGCAACCTTCCTGATAGCATAACTAGACCTCCATATCTACAGAGTTGCTTTTATGTCAATGTATTACATACATTTTGTGAATGGGAGCAATCATCTGGTCCCAGTTCCCTAAAAGGTGTAGTGAAAATGAGATTAGAATAACGAGAATAACTTCGTGCATAGAGCACAAAGCTTCTGTGATGATTTGTAGCAAATATTGTTGTCTTTAATATTTTAGCCCAAAGAGCAAGAATAATTTACACATAGGTCAACTTCTCCTACCCTTTAGTATTAATTGGAAGGTGTTATTGTTTAATTCAGTCCCTATGGTTCAATCAATATGTCCCCTCAAATGAATTTCTATAAGGCTATCTATCTTCATCTGTGAGTTCAGTTTTTCATTATACAAGTTTTAACATTCTTTGCTTGCTGAAAAAGCCAGAAGCATGAGTTTAAGCCTTACCCAGACTTTAGAGCAGCCTAAGTAAATGTAAATATGTCCTGGGGCATCCAGGCTGAAAGCCAAAGTTAGCCTCATGTGATACTAATCACACTATTCTTCTGACACTAGCTACAGAAACCTTTGGGACTTATATCAACCTGGTAAGCTATTTTTGCTCCAGTGGATTCTTGACCTTAGCAATGACCTTGTCTCTAACCAGGCTTGAATTTACCCATGGGAATTTTTAAGGGAACTCAGCTGATGTAAACTATTTTCTTCAGTACGCACTGGAGTAACCTCAGTTCAGTTACATCAATTCATTAATTTACGCCAAACAAGGGTATATAAAACACTACAGCCCACTTCCCAGATAGATTACAGACACTTTCTTTCCAGTTGAAAAGTATTACCGACTGTGTATTTTCATTGTGTAAATTCTTTGAGGTGCATATTTGCATCTGCAGTAGCAAACCCCTGCAAGGCATTAGACCACAAAAACACAGAAATGGACATAAAGTACTTATATTAGTTGGTTTTCTTTCTTTTCCTGCTGTGTCTCCTTTGGCCCAGCTGCAACTTCAGAACAGGCTTCTGTGATTTTGCTTTCCGAAATTTGCAAAAGAAATTTGTTCTGGGACTGAGACTGTGCAGGTCAGATAACAAATTTATAGGGCTGACGTACAATGTACGTGGCCCAGAATGTAAGTCCTGGTAATGGACCTGACAAAACCATAAGTGGTCCTAGTGGGCAATACTATAATACAGTGTTATTATGCCAGGTTTCCAAAAACGTATATTACTCAAGAACTGAAATTACTGTTTGGCAACCCAGGAGCTTGTAATGCATTGAATAAGCTATAGTTTCTGACTAATATGTGCATGCTTGTCTAAGAATATGTAAATGTGACAGTTTCCCTCCTGGAAAAACTAAAATCTCTAATGAATTGAAGGGCCACACATGCAAATAAACCTCATGATTCACACATGTGTCTCTCATTTAATTTTTCAAAACGTATTTTGCATTTTGATTATGCTACAAAATGCAGCACAGAGGGCAGAGCAGGGAGAAAAATAGGAGCGTGTGTACAACATATTTTTCATATCAAACAATGTGATTTACTTTAATCATTCCAGGAGTAACAAATAACTGCAAGTGCAGGCTTTGAATGCTTTCCAGGTGTATGTAGTCAAGTTAGAAAAAAAGTAATGCTATTTCTGCTTGAACTTTATAGGCGGTAAGCCTGATTTTTCTCTCAATCACTCTGGCTTTCCTCTGGTATAACTTTAGTTTTGACTTTAACAGGACCGTGCTTGATTTTTACAGATGTAACCGAGAGGAGAATCATGCCTCAGATGCCTCTGCTGTGGCAGAACTGAACCGGTCCTGGTTGGATATGTTTATACTGTTGGACACTGTTGGACATAAAATTCAATATTATTTATTTAAACCCTCAGACACATTGAGCAATACAAAGACTCTCCACATAGGAGAAGTTCACCCAGGAAATGCCCCTCACTGCATCCCTAAGTGGAGAACCTGGCATTAAACTTCCCAATTCCTTACAGATGTAAGCAGAAAGTATTTAGCTGTCACTTGTCCTTCTTCTCAAGGTCGGTGAAGACAAAGGGCAGTCGAGTAGAATCTCCTCCTTGAAAATTGTTCTAAAAGAAAAGACAGCAGATGTCCTCTGGCAAAGCTGGTTGCAGAGGTTTTACGACAAATATTTGCTCAGCCCTCTGGCTCCCAGCCTCTAAGCTATTCTCCTCTAAAAACGTAACAGAAAAGAAAAAAATCTAGCTGCACCTCACCACTTCAGCTCACAGTTAAACCCACTCGTGTAATTTGGTGCAACTTAACTTCCAGCTGACACAGCTGAAAAGTGGGTGCTTCTGCCATGCTCTCTGTAGGGGTAAGTAGAGGGGGATGGTGGGTAGGTTGGGTTGTGGTAACGTCTTAAGCTACAACGAAAAGATTCACCAGGAGATGCTTCCCGACACTGGTACTTTGCTAGTCCCCACCACAGCTGCAAAATATCTGCAAGGCAAAAGTACCTTGTAGTTCATTTACCTATGGTATCTTTGCCCCAGATAAGGATTAGAACATTTCAGACCCTCACGTGCAAGACAAACTGTTGTGGTTGAGCTACAGGGGCTTTTATGGGTCAACAAATGGTATCGGTTTTCTTCTCTTTTCAGTGCTGCTGTTGAAAAATAAAAAGAATCAGTTTTGGCTTGTTTTGGTCCTGGAAGGTGTTTTTTACTTCATTCAAAAAGCGAACAAACAAACAAAACTGCCTCCATTTTTTTTTTCCTTTTCAATTTTGAAAAGATGATTTTTTTTTCCAATTATTATTTTCCAATCAGCTCTAAGGTAATAAAAATAATAACCAAGCAAGGCCAAAGACGGTGATTTTTTTCATAACTGTCAAATAATGACAACATGAAGCAGAGACAAATATCATCCTGAAACTCATTATACAGAATGGATCACAGCAAATGCCCTCTCTTTCTGCCCCAAAGATGCATTTAATTTTCCTATCTTTATTCACATACAGATTTAGGCAGAGAAAGCAGCCTCCAAAAGCCATTTCTTTAAGATATCACAAAATAGAAAGGTTAATAGTTAATGCTGCTAAGTGTCCCATTATTAAAACTGCTTTGCCATGCAATACCAGGACAAATGGAAAATGAAAATTAGCCTAGACATCCACAACCTCACAAAGGAGATTCAAAGTCTCTGGGGTTGTCATTCCAGCATCTTTACACGATAATCAAGCAGGTTTTGTGTACTTACTGTAGTTAATGCCACCTCTTCCCATTTTCATTTTGTTGCAAGCACAGAAAATATAACAAATAAAGTGCATGTTCTTTTTTCTTTGAGGGGAGGAAAGGGGGGAAAAAAGAATTTAATTGACAGATAAAAAGGATGTAGAAAGGGTAATTTCATTTTCCATCAGAAGAAGTAAGGTTTTATGTTGGGAATTAAATTAACAGCACATGAAATTGGCTTTTCCTAAGTTCATATTTTTTAAACTTTTTCGTAAGAAGAAGAAGGAGAAGGAGAAGGAGAAGAAGCAGAAAGAAAAAGACCCCCAAACCAAGGTAGAATTGTAAAAAGCCTGACAATGAGCACAGATGATTTCCAAAGCTGATAAAACTTCTCCACTGCAGTGTGGTTGTGGGCTTGCTTGCTTTTCAATCACTCTGCGTTTTCTGCTTGTGCGATACTAAAAAGTTATGCTTATAAATGTTTCCTGATTTCTGTGTGTGATGTTCCATCTTCCAACTCCAACTGGTTTCAAGCTGCACTCCCCAGCCCACATCTTTTCCTTGCTTTCCTCAGCTTATTCACGTTGCCTGCAGGCTGTGATTTATCTTTGCAGTTAATACATTTGTATTCACGTAATTTTTTGCTTCTGTTTGGCTAGGCAAATCTCTATTGGAATACTAATACGTATGGATTTCCATATTGTCATCACTGACAAAATAACAGCATGGGAGGGAAAAAAAATCTAAGTGATGAGCATGAAAAAAAATGCAGAAAAGGGAAAAATAATTTTGAAATCACAAAATGTGCTGGGTTCCCCTTCCCCCTTTTAATGCATAAAAGTCAACTGAATGAAAAAAAACCTTTACTAACGTTGTGCTTAGGAGAAACAAAGAGGATATTTATAAAGAGATCCCTTGGTAATTTATCAAAACAAGTGTAAAAATCAACTATGAACCAAGTGAAGACAAAAATGTGCACACACGGGCACACACACACTTGGTATGTGCCCATTAAAAAAAAAAGAAAAAAAATACCCCTCCCAAATTATAACAAACAAACCCAGAGACTGAGTAGCATCATAATCAGCTAAAAGCTGAATGCTTTTGACAATTTTTGATTTGGTGAGTTAAAAACAAATGTTCTCAGACTTAGTCACACAGCAACACTGGTTTTTAAAAATTATTTTTACTCTTAAAAATCTATTACTGTGTTTCACTAGCAGAATACCTTTTAATACCAGAAGATCAAAATCCACAACATATTTGCCTGGAATAAAATTTCTGATCAAATCCTTCAGGAATTTAGAGGAGACGGTGTTATTTTCTGAAGTATCTCACAACTTCAAAGCGAATACCAGCTCTGGGTGCTCAGAGTCCTTAGGCAAATCTGTGTAAGGACGCAAGAGGCACTACATGCTTAAGTGCATGTAGCTGGCCACCTAACCTTAGGCAGTCTGATATATTTTAATAGGCGATAGTCAAGCGTATGCCTGTCTTTGTAGTGAGCTGACCTTGTCCAGCTGCCATATGCCCACCCAGCTGCTCGCTCATTCCTCTCCTCAGTGGGACAGGGGGGAAAAATGGAATGAAAAATCTTTTGGGTTAAGATAAAGACAGGGAGATCACTTACCAATTACCATCACAGGCAAAACAGACTCTGCTTGGGGAAAATTAATTTAATCTATTGCCAATTAAAATAGACTTTAGTGAAAAAGTAAAGCGAAATATTAAAGCGTTTCCTTTGTCACCAGCCCTTTTTCCAGGCTCAACTTCACTCCGAGACTCTCTACCTGCCTCCCTCGAGCGGTGCAGGGGCTGGGGATGGTTAAGGTCCACACTCAGCAGTTTCTCACTGCTGCTCCTTCCTTTTCACACTTGTTCCCTGCTCCAGAGTGGATCCTTCCCACAAACTATGGTCTCGTTCAGGAATATCCTCCTGCTCCAGTGCGGACTCTTGCTCAGGCTGCAGTGTAGATATCTCCTCCAACATGGTCCTGTCCCATGGGCTACAGGAGAATCTCTGCCCCAGGGCCTGGAACACCTCCTCCCCTACCTTCTGCTCTGTTCTTGGTGTTCACAATGTTGGGTTTTTTCAACTTTTTTTCCCCCCTCACTCACCTGCTCATCTGCCATTTTTGCCCTTTCTTAGCTATTTTTTCCCGGAGGTGTCACCAGCCTCACTGACAGGCTTAGCTGCTCCCTGCAGTGGAGCTGCTGTGGAACCAGCTGGAACCAGGTGGAAATGGCTGTCTCTGGCACAAGGCAACCCCAGCCTCCCCTCATGGATGCCACCCCTGCAGCCCCTGTGCCTATATCTATACATATGTCTGTGTATATATGCTGGTGTGTGTGCATAATGCATGTGTAATTGCATAGATAGCATGCTGTGGAGACAGGCTACAGTTTCATGTGATGGGAAAGGATCACAAAAGCCATGTGGAAACAACACTGTCGAGAAGGAGGTCTGTCTGTCTTCCGATGAAATCCGTGGCAACATTGCCCTTGATCAGAATGGTGGTGCCATGGTAAAGACTTGATCAGAGTAGGTTAGGCTCTGGTAGGTTAGGCTCTCTAGGACTGATTGATGGATCCACATGACGTTCATCTTCACCATGAGGGGTGGTCATCAATATTCACTGACACTAGCCCTGATAACTTCAAAGAACTCTGGACAAAGTCTCTCTGGCAAACACCTTCCAACTGATAAACCAATTTAATTAGATTTGCCCATGACACAGATGGCTTTTAAATGTCTCTATTTTTAATTATTTTCTAACTATTCATAATTAGTCTTTTTTTGGTATGCTTATGTGAGTATTGATACAACCAAAATAATCAGATTACTTTTGATGTCACTTTAAAGTGAAATGCCTTTGGTTTAGATGTGATTCAGGTTACCCAGGTAATTTGCTAAAGCTCTCAGTTATTGCCAGTGGAGAAAATGGGCATGTCTGAAAGCCACCAGATTTCCAGGACCTGATTTTTGGAGTCAGCCTCTGCCTACTGACTTTACGTAGGGTGAAGGCATGAGTATTTATATACTGAAAGAGAACCAGAGCAGCCGGCAAAGGGTTTATAAGTAAATCTTATTTCAGGTGTCTCAGCAGGGGACTTTCCTTCTGTTATCTTCCTCCTGCCACATCAGTGAATGCATCAATGAAACTAAGAGAAATAGGTGCAAATGCATGAATACTTCTTCAAGAGTTAATGAGGTCGGTGTCAACCTCTTTTACCAAGTAGCAAGTGATAGGGCAATAGGGACTGGCCTCAAGGTGCCAGGGGAGGTTTAGATTGCATATTATGAAAAATTTCTTTACCAAAAGGGTTGCCAAGCATTGGAACAGGCTGCCCAGGGAAGTGGTGGAGTCACCATCCCCAGAGGTATTTAAAAGACATGTAGGTGGTGCTTAGGGACATGGTTTAGTGGTGGGCTTGTAGTGCTAGGTTAACGGTTGGACTAGATGATTTTAAAGGTCTTTTCCAAACGAAATGATCCTGTGGTTCTACCTCCCTCTATTCACTCTCAGCTGTCGCTGGCTGTCTCCTAACCCAGCTCTTCAGGACACCCTTAGCATCTGAACATGTGCAGTAGCTTTTGTTTAGACACAGCCTAAGCTGAAATCTAAAAAGAATGTGTTAGTGGTTTAATTTGACTACAGGCTTTTTTTGGATGTTCTAGCAGAGAGTATTTATATTTTGGTATTTAAACCTATGTGCTTTTTTTTAATTTTCCCTCTCCTTAGCTGTTCCTCGGCGAAGTGATAGCTGGGATTCTGTGAACGCTTTTAAGCATTATCCTGATAACTTCGGTGAGGATGACTCAGCTGCTGAGTACTACCTCTGAAAGAAAAACAGGTGGGGTTCAGCTGCCCTGGCTTAGACATCTGGCTTGTAAGGCTCTGAGGGAGTCATCCCTTAGAAACAACAGAGGAAAATGGGTGCCTCCAAAGAGCAATTACTCTCACTCCAGGATAAGTGTCTAAAATAGGCTCAAAGAACTTTAATCTCAAAGTATTTCTTTCGACTGATTAAACAGGGTCCTTAGCATAATTAGTTCAGATAGTGCTAACTAATTGTTAGGCGTCAGTTAGTAGGTAAGCACGGTGTTCATCTGATACACAATTATCACGTGGGGGCTGGGGAGGCAAACGAGGCAGAAATTTTCCATCAGTCCAGCAACTGTTAGGAACGGACTTGACGCACCCACTGCTCTGGTGTTCCCAGCTTCAGTGCAAAGCAGGAACAGGAATGTCCACCGAGGATGGGGAATATGTATACAGCCGTTCTCAGCATCATCCCACACTGGGATAGGACTAAGCAGGGTGTAGAACTGCACACTTTGTCCGCTGTAGCATCGGTGCAAAAGACAAAGATTTCTTAGTGAACAGTTTGAGAGAATGGAACAAACTCTGGTAGGATTTAAGAACCTGCACAGATTTTACCATGTTTGGTGCTCAGGTCAATCTAACTGATTTTGCTTCCCCATCTCTCATGTATACCTCAATTTGGATAAGTATTTTGTAAGATGAAAATCAAAGACTACCAAAATGAAGTAACATTCTAGGCATGTACAACTCTGGCTGAAGAGAGGATGAGAGAAAGGAGCCACACCAGGCAGATGTCAATCGTGTTATTTAATACATTACTGTCTTAAATCTAGAGTAAATGGATGACACTGAGACCATTATGCAACTAACCTCCATAATAAGAGCTGAATTCCAGCTTCTGAGAGCTCCTTTATATCCTTATGTACATATATATACATATGAAGAACCCTATACAAATATATATACCTCCATATATATACTTACACATATATTTATTCAGCAATATATATAAATATGCAAATGTGAAGTTATATATATATGTTTGTGTGTGTATGTATATGCATATATACATATTTCATTTCTCAAAGTTTGATTTTGCTCCTGTTTTTCCAATACTGTAGGTAGGATCTGTCAGAAGGGATAAAATCCACAGTAATAAAATTTACATTAAAATTATTTTATTAGGAAAGAAAAGAACATGAAGAAGAAGAGACAGGAAGAGAAAGAAAGAAAAAAAGAGAAAAAGAAAGAGCAATGTGAGATGGAGGTATGCATTTTAGCGTGACTGCATTCTCAGAGAATAAGAGCTTTATCTTGATTTCAAGCTCTCCTTCTAACAATAAGGGATAGTATCTCAGGAAATGGGACTTTTTTCTTTTGCTGACCTACTAAAAAAAATAAAACACACTACAAAAAAAATCTCCATTGCTGAGATATTTCCTTTTTCTTACCTTTCTGCTGATAAGAGCTCTCCGTGTTTCTGGATAAGAAGAGATACTTTATTGTATCCTGCAAAGATATAAGAGAAGAAAGGGGAAAAAACAATGCCTTTTGTTAGAAAGAAAACTAACTGCAATTTGAAGAGCGATTGTAATAGACAGTATTGCTGAAGGCAAACAGAAACTAAAAAGTAAGCTCTTTAGAATATTATCCTTCCTTAACATTTTGATAAAGTTCCTTAAAATGGGAGCCACTTTTGCCTCTGCAGCACTTTAATTTCCTATAATCATCTCTGATGGAACAGATGATACACACAGAGTTACCCCAGGTATTGTTTAAGTGGGGACTGAATTACTTTTATACTATCGCTAAATGATTGAAAAAAGGAAGCAAAACATGTTTTCAGCATTGCTCTGCTTCCACGCTGCAAGCCCAGAATAGTGATGCTCTCTCTAATTCTGTTTAAACTGCGTTCCAGAAGTATTCACAAGTCAATTTTTTTAAAGCCGTTAAAAAGAATGTAGAAGCGACATAGGGTGGAAAGCAAAGGCAATGTTCATTATCGGGCCCAGAAGAAAAGGACATTTTGAAGAGAAAACCCACAAACTACAGGACTTTGAGGAATTTGCTAGTTATCTTTTCCACTTGGGTGACTTTAGGCTTTGCTACCAAATTGAAACACCATTTTCTGAAGAATAATACTGTCCTTTTTTTCTGACATCACAAAAGAATGCTTTTAAAGGCATAAAAAATGTATTTCGCTTATGTAATCAAAAACAAAACTCTATAAATTATAGTGCAATATACAGTCCAATTCCTCCATTCAATGCATTTAAATGGTATGTGCTGATTAAGCTCTTAGTCATTTATGTTAAATGTCTAAAGAAAAGCTCTTTGAATCTGGTTTAACCCGTATTAAATGCCCTAGTGGTGCCCCTGGAATTAAAAAAGAGGACGAAAATTAATCCTATTCTTTGTTCCCTTTGTACATTTTAATAAATTATACTGCATCTTCCTAATGCATTTACATCTCAGACAAAATGCCAAATGGTTTGATCCTTTCAACAAAAAGCCAAGGAACAAATTTGCACATTAAAATGTAGAGTGATTCAACAATTCAAGTCATAGTGTTTTCCAGAAGGAGATGATGTGTTTTCTATGTTTCTTAATAACTCTGCACGATGATTTCTGCTTTGTGTGTAAGCAGGCTCTGTTGAAAGTTTGTTGAGTTTTGACTTTTTTTCCTTTTCTTTCATTCTGTACAGCTTAACAGAATAAACATAATTTTCAAAATGCAATTGATCCCAGAGAATAATGTTGTGTTGGTACAAGGGCTCCAGTAAGCTCGCAGTTGACAGGACCATAGATAGATAGCCAAAGTAAATTCAGAACAGTTGGCGTGTCCTCTCCATGTCTTATTTATGTAGAACCATAGAAATTCAGCATTGGAACTGACCTCCAGAGCTTACTTAGTTGCTCTTTCAGGTCTAAAGTCAAATCATATGGCCAGACAACTCCTAAGGGATGTTTTTAAAAAAATTTAAAAAAATCTTCAAGGGTAGGGATTCCACAACCTCCATAAGTCCCCAGTTTCTTTCTTTTTTATCCTAAAAGAAAAACATTTCCAACAGATCCCCATTGCTGTACAGGGTGATTTCTCCAGCTGAAGAATCATCTGACTGTTTCTTACTCTCCTTCCGAGAACATGGAAAATAGTAAGTTATTTAACTATGTTTCTTCATCTGAAAATGGTCTCCTCTCTTTCACTCCCCAGTTAGCAGACTTGTAAGTTGTTTGAAGACCCAATACCTTAGCACTAGAGAGTTTTTATGATCCAAATTTAAAATCTAGCGAAGGGTAAATTTCTATAAATTTTAGGCAGACATAGGCACAGTAATGTCAACAACAACAGTAATGATATAAATATCTCAATAAGAAAATGAAACAAGAGATGAAAATACTTACAGTAACAGAATTCAAGATATGGGAACTAGAGTGTAACTAATAATTGTTAACATTTGCGTGGAAAAGTGTGTAATCCTGGTTACTAAAACAAAACTTTAGAAATTCCTCAGACTGGAATAGGAAAAATCTACACATTACAACTGAAAGTCTTCAGACAGACTTTTAAACCTAAATACACTGTACTATTACAGGATTTTGGTTTCTTCATTTAAAGGGGAAATGACATTTATTTGCTTTGAATCCAACAGTGGTCCAAATGGGAAAGTACTAACTTTATTAAATACACCTTCAGGACTAAATCTTCTGGGAAATGAAAAATTACAATGAGAGTTAATGGTAGAAAGCAACTAGCTACTGTGGACTTCAGCTGATTCATGATACGTGGGTCGCTACTGAAGAAGCTGAGGCCTCAAGGTCAATAACTTCTTCCCTGGAGGCAAGACATTGACTTTTTTTTTTAGGTTTTTACCCTAGGTGTGTCTTAAACTGAGTGCTTGATGCTTCCAATTTCTGTGGCTTAAAGACAGTCTTGAAGCCACAAAATCTTTTTCCTGACTATATTATGTGATCAGTAATAAGAGAGTCTCAGGAATTCAGTTCTTGAAATTCCTAATGTTCTTGCTATGGAATCAGGACCTTGAAAGTCCTCAAGCCCTTGAAGACAATAGCCCAACAAAATTGTCAGCCTAAACTTCCAGATATGCATGAAGAAGTCTAGGATCCTGGAAGGTTTTCCAGGCTTGCAAACTCTTCACTACAAAACAGAGTTGAGAAGCAGTGAGAGCTATGGTCTTATTCATACCACTTTACTTTTCTGCTGCTGGGATTCCTGAAAACCTACACCTTCAAGGTCCCTGTTGCAAATGTGGGAGCCTGAAAACATGACAACTCTGTGTCTACTAAAAAAAACCCCACAACCTTGGAAACTTAGTACTTCTACGTTCATGTCTTCAGAGTCTCCTGGTTCCTCATCTGGCCAGCCACTTCTACATCATCCATAAATTAAATGTAATAAATTTGCCTCTAATATCCATTCTGGCAGTGGTAAAAATCTTAAGAACATATTTCATTTCAGAATACCCATTTGTAAATGTACCTGATATGAGAAGCCTTGCTTGTCTATTTTAATGAAGGATTTCTTACCTTGGGAAAAATTTAAAATGTCAAAAAAGGCAAAGTTTGGATATAATTCTGCTTTGTTATGTACTTATAACAACTCCCTGTGTTCTAATGTTTTAGCTAGATTGCTTAAAGAGAGGTTGGAGGAGGTAACCTGATTGAGGATGAGGAAACGAGGTTGTCAGCAGTGGGAATTTAGGAAGTTAT
>NW_010525327.1:43724-59237 GCF_000687285.1 Phaethon lepturus | reverse complement strand
TTCCTGCTGGGTACAGCTGTAAACTGCAGTGCATAAAACTAACGAAAGAAACCCGAGAAGGTCCCAAGAAATTCAGGGAAATTGTTGATGGTTATGAATAGGATACAAGCAAAGGCATTCATTGCATAGAAAATACTTCTTGTTGTTCCGTATTTCCAGTGTTAAAGAATGATGGGAATAAGAATGTTAAGGAGTGGGTGAAAAAATAAAAAAAAATCTCCCTGTGCTGTACATTATCCCTTCCTCATGAAGCCATGCTCCAAACCACTGTCACAGGCAGGTGGTACATCCTGAAGATGAATCAGCAGCAGCTCACAAACATCTGCAAAGGCCTGGCACAAGCTCTCCCAGTTTGTATTTGCCAGCTCACTAGTCAACAAACAGAACTTAGTAGCAGGTTGGAAGTGCAGGGTCCAGTCACCTGCAGAGGTTTCATACAGAGAAAAAGTGGGCCATATAGTTTGATGCTTTTATAATAGGTCTCCCCAGTCCAGATCTGTCCGAATACTCATCCACAGTCATGCTCTGTAGTCCCCCCATGTCATGCTACGATTGCCTTCCATAGGGCATCACTCACCTTTGCATCCGCAGCTGTAAAATAAATGATTTGGGCTGAAGTGTTCTGTTGGGCGCAGAACAGATGGTACTAGCCACATAAAAAACCAGCAACACCTGGTTTCAGATACTCAGGCAGCAAATTCCCTGCCCTCAAAGCCAAAGATCATTATTCAATCCAGATAATGGACCATTCATACAAACTTCTGCTATTTAAACCTCAGTTTCTGAAACCAACCAGACTCTCCAATTCCCTCTGCAGATCCAGCTTTGCCTTGGCTACATCTGTCCCCAACTGTTCTCTGGATGGACTTTTCCATACATATGAAATCCTTTCCTAGTAACAAATATATGCAGCTGTAGCTGTTTCAAGCTGTTTTCTGTGTAATAGTCCCAGCAGCTGTTTTCACTTCAGTGGTCTCCTGTTGAGCTATTATTTTTAAAAAAGTTATTCTCCAGTCTCTTATCTTCATTCATTAGACCTGTCATCATCTGAATCGATTTTTAATTTTTTCTTTTCTCTTACCCATTATTTGACAGCTCTGCATAACCTATTGTGTTTACCCTGAATTCCTTTATAGCAGTTGACATATTAGTTATATCTAAACTATAGATTGAGGAGCAACTAGAAAACAGAGAATGACCACAAAACCCCTTTTCTGGCTCTACATTTTGTAGATGTGGTCAGATTTCCCTGTACTGTAGGTTTCCTCATTATGCCTTGCAGTTCATCATCAGAATTCCAACTTTGTGTGCAGAATAATGGGAGAAAGTAGGGGATACATACATCTCAGGATTCAGAAAAGTAGGTCACTTCCATAACTGGAAATTAGATCTCAGTTTGAAATCTGGACCTGTCTCTTGTGCTGCAAAAGCATTAGGAACAGTAATGTTCTCTCTACTTTACTGAACTTTATAATTGGCTTCTTTTTATTTGCACCCTCAAAATAAACCATCAATAAAAAAATGTTTTGTTTTTCAGGACCCTTGAAAGCAAAAAGATTCACATTGATTTAATGTCCCAACCCTTCTCATTAGGGCCACCATGAAGGTTTGCGCATCTTTCCTAATCAATTAACTTATGGGGAGAAATCTGCAGTGACATCATTTTCTACCTGCCTCTCACAAACATAATAAAAAAACCCAAAACAGCAGCCATTCTCAGGGGATAAATTAATCCAATCATACCTTAACATATGGTCGTTTCACCTTCTTCCAGTACATCTATTTCAACAGAAAGAGTAAAGAGTGTACATGGCTCCATAGTTAATACGGGAACTGCATTCATGCGATGTACCTTCTAGGCATACCTGAGAGGAAAGTGTTTAAAGCATCAGTATTCCTCATACAAAAACATGCCCGAACTGAATGCAAACTCTGCAACTCCTTGGTATATGTCCATGTAGCGTAATCGCAGACTACGTTATGCTGGTACCTGGGCAAGTGACGCTGCATGGGTCCTGTTCTTTGCTTTCAACCAGTCTGAGATGACTTTAGGGAGGTTCCTTGCCCTCATCTGGCAACTTCTTTCAGCAGCAGACCAGCCAATCTACGTCAGGTCTTCAAGGGCTCGAACGGCATATGATTCTTCTACAGCTAAGCAAACTGATGCCCAGTGATTTGCCAAATGCCAGACAGAGAACTGTTTGTAGTACTCAGGACACCTTACTCCCAGTCTGGAGCTCTACCCATTAATGACACTCCTTTCCTCAGCAGTTCTTCATGAAGCTGGTGTGCTTCATCCACCACCTGCTGTACAATACAGCTAGGCATGACATCTTGTGGCAAAATTTACTCCTAGGTGCTACATGCCGATGACAGTTTGCAATTAAGGGAATGCTTTTTCCCTCTGTTTCTCTCCTAAAATGAATTATTTGATTCCATAGACCTTAATGATTTTCTTTTGCTCTTAATTAGATAATTAAACTCTGAGTTCAGATCATAACATACCGCATTAATGATATCTATTTAATCAAAATGTCCATTTGTTTTCATTATATTGTATTTTGTCAGAGATGTTTAAGAGAGTTCTATGTTAGTTCAGCTTTTTTCTTCCTGTTGGAATTTTGTTATTTATTCTGTATATATCTATGGTTATATACACCAGAAAATGTTAATATAATAATAATAACTAATAATTGTTATTTTAGATAAAAAAACATGGTATGTAAGTCTGTTGCCATTATACTGTCATAGCAGAAATGGCATGATCGTATCTCCAACATTTTTCAAAGTTGGTAGTGATCACAATCCATCTAACAGTTCAGATTTTAGATATCATCTTTCAGAATATTTTAAGGAAGCTCCTTTTGAACTATATGCTCATCATAGACACTGAGAAATAAAGGTAACTGAAAAAAATTGGTCATATTTTAAAATCCTGTCTTACAGATTTGTAAGTAATTTCCATAATAAAGCTGGAATCGTTTATAGCACACCACAGATTTTACCTTCATTATTTCCCATGAAGGCTTAATATCCATCAGATGTTAAATGCAAGATAGAAGTAGTGGAAATCATCTTATACTCCATGATATTGTAGGGGGGTTTTTTAGCCCTACATATTTGTTAGCATGCTTTTCCTGCCATTTTTTTCCTTCTTACAATGCAGGACAACAGCAATCACACTTAATTTTTCAAAAGATAAAAGTGAAAATGATGAACCCAATCACGTAGTGCACTAAAACCAGAGAGAAAATGAATGGCTACCTGTCCTCTGATTTTCTTTTAAAAGACCTCCTTGGCCTTGCCAGAAATTTGGCAGATAATCATCCTTTAACATGACAACTCCATTAATGAAAGCCTGGCGCTCTCACTTGCTGACTCATAGCAGGACACCTCTCTAATGGAATACCAACTGCATCAGCTCTTTTTCTGCTGTTACCATTGAATGAGGAATTTTCTACAAAGCATTCCATTAAACCAGATTAGGAATGACACTGAAGCTTCTTGGTGGAAACAAAAATGGAGTCACTCATCAAGAGCATTTATTACCTCAATATTTTGGGATCCCTGCAAGAAAACATGAGTTTGTCAGGACTATAAAAATAAGATTGTTGATATAAATACCCTGTGAAAACCTGTTATGATCACACAAACAAAACTTAAATAAATACATCCCTGTACCTTACTGGTGCAGGATCAATGTAAAAAACTATGTTCAAAGTAAGGTACAAAAATGAAAAATACAAGGTTGGTTTAAGAGTTTGGGCAAGGCTTGTTACCTTCCTTTGTCTACTTCCAAACTCAACAAGAAAAGGAGGGAGGGAGGGAGGGAGGGAGGGAGGGAGGAAGCATGCAAGCAAGCTTTTTTCTCTCCTGTTTAAATTATCATAGTTAATTATATACCTATTACCACCTATGTGACAGTCTTAGTGTAAGCAGAGAAGTATAGACTTCTCAGCCAAAAATGAGGTTATGAACTGTATTGGAATGAAATATAGAATAACAAGTCACCATTGTGTCAAGTGTTCTGATACCTTTCTCTAAATTAAATTAGAAAAAAAAATCTTATTCTTTTCTACTTCAAAGAAATGTGAAAATTTCTTCTTTTAGGAAGAAAAAGCACATTTGCTACTGTTTTGATTTTGAACACGGTTCAGATATATATGGTTGCACTACTCTTCTGCCAATCCTATAGCATAGACTGATTTTACCACATCACAGAATCTAACATGACATTGTCATTGCCAGTGAGACCTGTTTTTATTGTATTTAAAAATAAAATTAATTAAGGAATAAATAATCATTGGTCATAACATCTTTATTAAATCTTACACAGAATTTTAGCTGCATTCATTTGCACAAGCACAGCACCTAACACTTTATCTGGGTTTGAATGGTGTGTAGCACAAAACGTTGCATACATTTGAAATGGCTGAATGCTGAAGGAGTGGCTAATTGTAAATCCATGCTGCCCATATTGCATGCTGCTATTTGTAATTCATGCTGCCAAGAGTTTTCAGTGGCCAACTCAGGGGCTTTTCATGAATCTTACATCATTTATAAAGCACAGTATGATAACCCAAGTACTTTGGGAATAGACAGAAATGTTTGCAATTTAAAAAAAATAGCTACGGATTTTTGATCCAAATTCTAAGATTTGCTAATGTGTTTAGAAAACTGACAATTTCAGTCTTAAACCTATTCAATCCAGTGCCTTGTAATTATGCACAACTAAACAGTCATAATTTATGAAGCAGTAGAAGAACATCCAGGCTGAAGCTTTGCATCTGATGTCAGGCTATGGGGACAGGAACGGTGGTGGGGGCAGCATCTGAAAGCCATCCTGCTACTTGCCAATCTTATTTAAATTTTATTGCTGCCCAAATTGGAAAGATTAGATGGTAATTAGCAGTTTCCCCACCAGTATAGATTCTGCCTCTCCAAACAATCTTTGATAATGATCCCGTCTCTCCTCCCTGACAACTTCAGGGAAATTTCAGAGCCAGATATTAAACAGGCAGTTATGAAATTGCGCTCAACCACCTGTTCCCTTGACCCGTGGCCGACCCACTTAGCAAAGGACTGTATATCTCAATTAGGCCAGGTGATCCCATAGATTGCCATTCAATAATTAGCACATTCTCCCCTTCTCTCAAGTTTATACAATGCTCTTCTCATGAAGATGCCTTCTCTGATACAGAAGGGGATGTCAAAATGATGCCCTCTCAAAAACTTTGCTAAAAATTTGAGTGGTATGTTTGAAGAGTGATAACGGAGAGATGAAATCATGCATAAGAATGTAAGATCAGCTACAGTGTGTCATACCGAAGGCTCATCTAAAACAATATCCTGCCGTTGTCCAAAAATAGATGTCCAGTAATGAGTATAAGATCAGGGTTACTGTATGTGATATTTTTCTTGCTACTTCCTGAGCCTGCAATAATTGCAGCTCAGGGTTTTTTGAGCTGGA
Source organism: Phaethon lepturus (assembly GCF_000687285.1). Lineage (NCBI taxonomy): Eukaryota > Metazoa > Chordata > Aves > Phaethontiformes > Phaethontidae > Phaethon > Phaethon lepturus. Next base: position 53,767 of record NW_010525327.1, on the reverse strand, counting down.
GATGGGTTCTACAGATGTAATTATCCTCAATGACCTTGTCCAGTCTCCCCTTGAAACCGTACAGACATTCAGATTTGACAAGATCCTGTGGCATGGAGTTCCATGACTTAATTAATGCAGAAAAACGGAATAGAAAGTGATCATTCATTATTTCTCAGAATACAAGAACAAGAGAAATTATCAGGCAAAGGTTAAAAGAAAAAGAACTAGTTTTTCAAACAAGACACTGAGGAAGCAGTTGCTCCTGTATGTTGGGGAAAATGGAAGTACCAACGGATTCAAAAATTTGTTGACGTAATGGATGCATCTAACCATGGCTATTAATTAGTGTTGATTTAAATATAATTTTAAGCTCTGGAGGACCAGTCATTATCATAAGCTGGGAGGTTATTCAGGGAGATGAAATATGTCCCATTATAGACATTTGTTGTGTATATACGAGCACTACTAGACAGTTTGGACGCACAGTTCAAATGGCTCTCGCTGTATTATAGAGATTGTAACTGTATAATCTAATAAATATTGAACTTCCCTCACATCTTCTATGGAAGTAGCAAGGGTATATGACGACTGTGCTAGCAGCAAATGCAAAGGGAGGAGGACTGCGAAGAGGATATGCAGATTTAGGATAAAATATTTGTCCTTTAACAACTTCTGTGAGAGCCACAGTCGCTAAAAATGCTTTTTGCCTTACAGATCCTTTAAACTATTTGAACAGGAGATGATTACAAGACAAAACTGTCAGAGAAGTAGTGTAGAATAAAGGAGTGAAAGACAGCAAAAAATACGAAAAAGAACTTCAAGGAAGAGGTAGAAGGATTAGACACGAAATCAAGGAGGACAAGAGAAAGGAAATATTGGTGAAGGAAGGAGGGGGATGAAAGATTATTTGAAAAATGAGGAGACAAAAAGAAGAAAAGAAACGAATACAGAGGAAAAATGGGAAAAAATGTAAAATATAGATTAGAGCTTGGAGAATAGAAAGAAAAGTATTTGAAGAATGGATAGAACGGCAAAATGAAGAAAGAAGGTAACCAAAAGAAGAAAACAAAACAAAACCCTCAGCAACCTAGTGTAAATTTGAAGTTGGTCCTGCTTTGAGTGAGGGTTTGAACAAAGTGACCTCCAGAAGTCCCATCTAACCTTAATTATTCTGTTTCCATGAATGAAATATCTCCATGTTAAGCTTTAAATAGTTTTGCTTATAGTCATAGTTGTGGACATATTGATGAAAAAGCATTGCTATTTTATGTAGTGTACTTTGACATCTACAGTTGGAAGGTTCTATAAAAAGTTGCAGGAATTTGCCTTAACTACAATACAAACCATACAAAGGCATTATTTTCTTTGAAAGAGCGAAGTGTATTCCAAAACAATGTGTTGATATGCAGATCTTGCCATTTCTTTAACTAGGTTATAAATTAATTGCCATGATTTAAAGAAAATTGCTGGCCTATGAGCTAAAACCCCATTGAAATACTGAACTGAAAGCTTTATTGCGCTCTGCGATCAATGCTACTAATTCTTTGAGTATTTTTACATACACAATTGCAGTTGCAGGCCTACAGTCTCGAGTGTGTATTTGGAGGCTGCTAATGGAAAAATCAAACATGAGTACTGTTTTCCATTCTGTTCCTTAGCTCTTGGGATTCATTGCTATAAGACAGACTGGAGCGAGAGACTTTCTTCTTCCCTTACCAACCATCACAGAAACACACAGGTATTTTTTGCTTTCTTCATTTCCAATAGCCAACAGTTTTGTTAAGTTTCTTCAAATGAAGCAGGTCACTAAGGAAGCAAATGAGAAAGATAATTGCACAAAGGAACTGATAGCAGCTCTCTGCAAATGATAGCTGTGCTGTAACATGGTCAAAATACAAACACAATGTACCAAAATTCCTACATTTCTTTTAGGGATATCTGTAACAAATAGCTTTAACCGAATCAATTTGTTATAAGAATCACCTGTCTGGCCAGAGTTGTCTTCTGCCCAGAAATGTAGTCCAGTCAAAAAAAAACAAACCAAAAAACCCCAAACAAACAAAAAAACCCACCAAAACACATAAACATTTGCCTGGGTACAGAAGTCCTGGAAAAATAACCAGAATGCCTGTGGAGATCTCCTCAGCCTCATCTTGTCTCTTCTTCCCTGAGCAGGAACAGATCTGTCTCCACAAGTCCAGAAGGGAAAACAAAAATAGTCTAGAAGAAGAACAGGACAACTTCCTTTTGTTCTCCTGGAAAGCTGGAATAGAGAATAGAGAAAACCTGCATAGAGGAATCTATGGCTACACCTATTATAGTAAATTAAAAATAGGATAATTTAGATTTGAAGAAAGCTCCAATTCTAAATTCCTCCTCAGATTAAAAGTTAGATTACACTGGTCAGGACTGTATCGTTGTTACTGTAAAGAGCTTTTTACCTTTTATCTAATTGCCTTGCATTTTTCCTCTGTGCATGAAAGCCATACATGCTTGGAAATGTATTTGACAGTAAGACTAACTGCCACAGAGCACCATATCCAAGATATTAAATCCTCTTATCCTTTAAAATGGGGTGTCTGTTTCTGAATTGCCTTTTGCAAGCGGTCCTTGGCTTGTGTAAAGTCTTGAGCCACGGTCAAGAATCCTTTGGGAGAGTGTTAATAGGTTTCTTTCAAAATCTTGGTATAGATTGCTGTGATAATTTCAAAGTATGACTGAGTTCCAGTGCTCAAGAATGCTTCTTGGGACTGTCCAATTTGCCAGTCTAGACAGATATCCTGGGAGAAGACTATACCAGCAAATGATCCCAAAGCCAAAGATGGGGAGAGCGGGAGAAGCATTAAGTACCACAGCCTCCTTCAGCTCTGAGTCCTCCAGGAACAGGCTGTTCCCCTCTCACTGTGAATATATTGGCTATTTCTCACAACTTGTGAGAAAAACAAGCTTTACAGTAGTGATCTACGGGTCACCAACTTGTATCATTGATATCAACAAAGAAGTACATTTCTTTTTGTTAGCGAGATACATCTTTACTGATCAGGTTTCAGAGTGTTATTTTATTATTTTTCTGTATTGCACGTATATACATCTATATATATATTTAATTTACTTGGAACTCTAGCCATAGAGTTTTACTTTCCTTACATGCAACTCTGCTGTGTTCCTGAACAATTCATCCATATTCTTAAGCATCTGAAAACAACTCAAACACATACTGTCATATGTCAGGGAGGTTGCCCACCACTGACTTATTCTCTGTGTCCGAAGTTAAAAGAATCAGCCCTAGAAAAAACAATTTTCCCTGTCAGAAAGGAATTTTTTAAATCTTTGTTTGTTTGTTTACTCTTTTATTCATTCTGCCGCCCATTGGAGTCGTGGTTTGCTTTGAATTAAAATGATAAACTCACCGTCATTTCTGATCTTTTGTTGTACTTTGTCTGAGCTCTGGTTGGTTGTGTGATCAAAATAACAGCTTACCAAGTAAAAAAGGACAGTGATACCAATTCTGCGTGGCTAGTTGTCCTGGTTTCAGCCAGGATGGAGTTAATTTTCTTCACGGAAGCTCGTGTGAGGCTGTTTTGGATTTGGGATGAGAAAATGTTGATAAGGTGCTGATGTTTTGGGTTGTTGCTCAGCAGTCAAGGACAGTCCAGCTTCTCGTGCTGGGCTGCCAGGAGAAGGCTGGGGGTGCCCGGGGAGCTGGGGGGGGCACAGCCAGGACAGCTGACCCTGGCTGGGCAAAGGGACATTCCATATCATACGACGTCATGCCCAGTACATAAACTGGAGTTGACCGGGGGGTGGGAATCGCTGCTGGGGGACAGGCTGTCGATCACGGGGTGGTGAGCAATTGCTGTATTGGGCATCACTTGTTCTTGCACATTCCTTTGTTGGTATTATCATTGTTGTTTCCTTCTCTCTTTCTGTTCTATTAAACTGTGTTTATCTCAACCCATGAGGTTTTTTTTCTAATTCTCTCCCCCGTCCCACTGCGGGAGGGGGAGTGAGTGAGCGGCTGCCTGGGGCTTAGTTGCCGCCTGGGGCTAAACCGCGACACTAGTGCAAACAATTTGATTGCTATTACATGTCCATGCATATTAATATCCTTGGGACCTTAAGAAAGAAAACTATGAAATAAAGCCCTCACATTTCTTTTGCTTAGCAAGCAAAACTGATGGGTCAGGTACTCATCTGGTGTAAATGTACAAAATTACAGGCTCATAATGGGATTTATCAGGCAATGTTTAGGTGGCTGGTATGAGTCAGTGCCTTTCTAAACTTTACATAGGTAGGTTTCACTTTCAAAACTCAAATGCATTTTCCTGCAGAAATGATCAATGTTTATCATCAGAAGAAAAACTATTTCCATGTAAAATATATATAGAATGGACCACATAATTAGCAGCAAATTGTCAGTCAGTTAAAATATCCTTATTTACTCATGGTTCTTCCAGAAAAAAAAGAAACCAGCCTGAGGAGCAATCCATTATAAAAGTTCTTGTTACAAGCGATCAGGTCACTGGATGCTTTTATCTCTATGCGGTCAAATATCATAAAGAACATGACTCCTGAACCACAGTCAGGGGAGTTCCTGGTGGGTAACTAACTGCTACTGACGTTTCCTACAGCACACGAATGTCTGCCCTGAATGTCTCCAAATTGCCTCAGAAGTTCTCTTGCGACCCTAAAGAAGCACAAGAAGTGCCTGACATTTGGAGAAGGGAGGATCAAAGGTAACCCAGTGACATACTGAAACCTGGCTTTGTTTCTTATGCCAGTGAAACAAAATCTGTCTTCTTAGATAAAAGCATAAGGATTCATTGCAAGTGAAGGAATCGGCGTGTTGTATTTGATTTCACAGGGCTGCTAAATAGAACAACCTTACATTTCTGAATTAAAAATTGACACAAAGAAAAAGAGACCGATGCAACTAAAATCAGCTAACAGAAGTTTCTCATCTCTTAAGCATGACTGCAAGTTAAGAAGGTACATTACTGTTGGTCCGAGTCCCAAAGTGATAATATTTCAGCACAACTTCACTTAAGTTAGCACAGTTATTGGTTTAAAATGCACACCAATTTATTTTTATTTGTGTCTCTCAAAGCCTTCTTATCTCTCACAATAAAAACTAGGTGGTAAGAGGCATAGTGTTCAAGACTGGTATGATCATTTAGTTTGACCTTTTATGACACAGCTTTTCTTGAAAGGCAAGTATCTCATCATGCTGACTACATTTTATTTACTGAACAAGTGAAGGGACCACATTTGTTTCCCAAGATGTAGCTCTCAATTGCAGAAGGCGAAGAACTGTGAGATCTTCAGATGAAAGTTGCTGTGGAGAAGCACAGATCATGCATTTATGAAGAAAAATGAGTATGAGATAGGAATAGGTAAAGTTTGTCAAGTGTTTTTCTGACCCTAACTGCTCACAAAGGCACTTGAAGTACCAGCTAAATGAAGGCTAAGGTGTGAGAGTCAAACACATCATATTAGCTGCTAGTTTCCTAATGGATATTCTGCTTCTGTAGTCCAATCTACTGCTTCTGCAGTCCAAAGAAGATTTATTCTGACTTGTAGACTCGTATCACAAACCTGGTTCCATTCGAGTGAAAGCATAAACGAACAGATTACCTAATCAAGAATAAAGCTCCCTAAGAAAGTGGAAAGCTTCAGTGAATCATGAAGTCATTCCACCATTTGTGTCTGATAACTCAATACCTGTAATCTTTGCTTCACCAAACAATCATAAAGACCATTTAGCTTCCTGTTGCTTTTAAATCCTGAACAGTTGCTCTGTGGAAAAACCTGTAGCAAGTAGGCATTTGAGTGACATCTGTCACCCAAATTCTCTGCCCATTTTGAATGTAAGAGCATGTTTGGAGATGCTTGGGTAGCACAAGAGAATTCTGATGGAGAAGACTTTTCACATGTAGAGAGATATCCTCTTCTGTCCCGTTGAAAACAAGTCTGGATTCCAAACTAAACAAGTATGTTATGGTGGTTATCAATTTAACAGGATCTAGGTGAAAGTTAATTTGACAATCTCAGTCCACTTCTCAGGAGTGAGGAACATGTGCCACAATGCACAGCTCACTCGCTGCACAGTGTGCCCCCTTTTTGGAAGTCCCAGCTTCTAGACAAAGGATTTGGAAACACGATTTGTTATAAGAACTTAGTATGCTCATTTATTAAACCTTTAATATTTTATCCTACGTGGTTAAAAGTATCCTTCTTTCTTTAAACACCCACCTGATACCGCAAAATAAAAAATCTCACTTTTCTCCCTGATGCTGTTTTTCTCCTTTTGTCTGCATAATTTTGAAAGCATAGTGTAAATAGAGTAAATAGAGTTAATAGAGAAATTCTATCCAAGACCTCAGGTATTTGAAATATATGCTGAATCACTGTTGGTAATTACAGGAATAGCATAACTAGCTTAGAATCTCAAGGTAAGCTAGATGCATTTCAATATTTTCTGATCAGAAAGGCAGCTAATGTCCTTGGAATTAGTCTATTAAAGATACTTTGCAAATTGTCCTGATATCACTTCATATTATTTTCCCTTAAATCTCTATCTTCCAAAGAACATTTCAATATTGGGTCAGATTATGAATATTAAAGGCTCTCCAAAACCCACGCTAATTTTAAACTCCAGGCACTGTGAATTGCAAATGACCTGAACTGTTTAAGCCTCATAGTGTATGTGACTCATCTGCTGCCAAAAAATCAGGTCATGAAATTTTCTGTGTTCACATCTCAAGTCCCTGAAATACCAAGTCAGTGTTATGATTCTCCACACTTTCTTTTCAGACATATTTTTAAAAGAGAATTTATAGCCTGAGAAAGATCTGTTATCAGAGATCCACAGTGCCCCAGAGACTAGAGACTTCTCTTCAAGCACTGGGTAGGGTTTGCTGTGCACCATGATACCCTGCCTTGAACTGTTCTGAACAACTGCTGCTGTTCTTCTCTCCTCCATCACCCCAAGGTATCGTACCATCACTACAGGGCAATGATTTTCAAGAATTCCTTTGCTGAGATTCAGGATGGACATATCAGATAATGCCAGCAGAACTCCATATTCTGCAGAAGAAGTAGTTATTCATGAGGATTAAACTAATGAGCCCGAGACTCAGACTAGATAACTTATCTAGTTACATTTACATATACATATATCCCTAAACATATCAACAAAAATAAGCAAACTTTGATAGAGATCAACCATAAACCCTGAGAAAATTCATTTTGTAATCCCACCTCTCTGCATCTTCCTCTTCCTTAATGCAGAAGACGTTCTCACTATTTTTCAGCACAATGCAATAAAAGGTATTTAAACTTAAATAAAAGTGTAAGTAACCTATGCAACAGCGTAGTGAGACATGGATTTTTTTGCACAAAAACTGTTGGACTGCTTAACAAAAATAGAAACCACAGAAAACAGAAAAAAAATTGGACATAATGCACTTTTTGATTACTGTTCCTGTTGTGCTTATCCACAAATCTATGGACTGACATAGAATGGCTGGTGAAACCTGCAGACAGGTGGACCAGCCTTGCCTAGAAACTCCCCCAAAGCATAAACTTCTTGAAGAGGCTGATTCATCTGATCTAAAAAGCATTTTTTTAGGATCAGTTTTCTTGCAGTCTGGAGTTGTCTGTTTCTCTCTATCATTTATAAAGGTGTGGTGGGTTGGCCCAGGCTGGCAGCTAAGTATCCACTCAGTTGCTCCCTCAATCCTCATGGTGGAAAAAATAGGGACAAAGGGAATGAGAAAACCCTTGGGTCAAGATAAAGGCAGGGAGATAACTTACCAATTACTATCATGGGCAAAACAGACTCAACTTGAGGGAATTAACATAATTTGTTGCCAATTAATATAAATATTTAATTACCGATTTGGGTATTGAAAAATAAACAAACAAACAAAAACAAAAAAGAAAGAAATATTAAAATGCTTAAGTAAAACATTTTTCTGCACCCTTTCCCAGACTCAACTTCACTCTTCCGCATCAGACTCCTCTCCTTCCCCCTCGCCATCACAGCATGTTACATTCAGCAACCTGAATTCAGGTTATTGGTTTCATCCTTCAGAGAGGACACAAGTGGTGCAGGGTGGTGGTTAGTCAGTATGTAGAATGATAAAATTATAGAATAGTTTGGGTTGGAAGAGACTCTTAAAGTCCAACACCCCTGCCGTGAGCAGGGACATCTGCAACCAGAGCAGGTTGCTCAGAGCCCCGTCCAACCTGACCTGGGATGGTTCCAGGGATGGGGCATCGACCAGCTCTCAGGGGAACCTGTGCCAGGGGTTCACCACCCTCAGTGTGTAGCAGTTTCTCTCTGTCACTCATTCCTTCTTATGACTTTCCTCTGCTCCAGCGTGGGACATCCATGAGCTGCAGGGCATATATGCTGTACCATGGAGCACCTTCTCCTCCTCCTCTGATCTTGGCGTTCCCTTTGCTGTTCCTCACTCTTTCTCTCTTCCTCCTCCATCTGTGCTGCGTTTTATGCCCTTTCTTAAATAGAATTTCACAACCATAAACTTGAATGATGGGTTCAGCTGTGGCCTGAAGTGGGTCCACCGTGGGGCTGGTTGGAAAAGACTGTATCTGGCAGCCCTTGACCTCTTCTCACAGAGGCCCCCCCTGCAGTCCCTCTGCTACCAAATCCTTGGCCTATATACCCAATACAAAAGGAAACCTATGTAGTGAAAAGTTCAGATGTTTTCTGACGCTTAAATTAGTGCAAATCTTTTCCATGTCTACCTTTACCAACTGCAACTTTGCTGGATAAAGTGCTTTCTGCTCCCTGTGGGCCAACAGACAACCAGCAAGGCTAATTGAGTGTCCTGAATGAGCTGTTCTTGTAACTGATCCTTACATTTTTTCAACAAAAACGAATTCAGATAGAGAAAATAACTGTTTTATGGTTGGAAGTAGTAGGTAGTTACCTCTGGAACAGGACTTCTGTTGGTAGCCTAACATGTCACGCACAGACCTTTTCTCCTGGGCTGTAAACATTTTGTATAAGTTTTAATTAACCCTTTCTTTGTTTGACCAGCTCAACAAACAGAAGGTCATAAGTCTATTACAATTAGTTGGCCTTTTGTATGACAGCACCTTTTGTAAGATCTCTATTAGCATTTAAATGAAGAAAGGTCAACTGCACACATTATAGCTCAATTGTACAAAGCCAGCCAAATGATCAGGGAAAAAATACAATATTGCAATAAAAGCAAGAGTTAGGAAGCGCACTTGGAAGGTATGTTGGCCTAACCCATTTTAAAGAAAGGTGTAGAAGCAAGATGAAAAGTTATTTCTGAACTCAAATATTTTCTACAGGTTGTTTTATTTGATTAGTGGTGAATTGCTTTCCTGTTTTCTCTTTTCATAAGGCCAAAAATCTGTTTGACTACACAAACCAGAATCTGAAGTTACTCTAGATTCATGTTTCCCTATATAGAAGAAGAATTTGACCCGTTGACTTTCTAAATCAAATTCTGATTATTGACTTCTGTAACATCAGAGGTTCAGTTTTCCACTTGGCTATTGATTCAATCTCTGGTACCGGAGGTTTCCACATTCCTTTTGCTGGATGGACAGTTCTGACAAAAAACTATTTCATATTTGGTTTGTTTTTAATATTTTTTCTATAAATTCTAAGGTATGATTTCTGGCCAAAGTCAGAGGCAAGATATAGTATAAATGGAATTTCATTTTGACCCAGTGCAATATTATTATATTAACATTATCATGACCTTCCCACACTTTTGTTTATTTGTGGAAAATTGCTGTAAAATATTATATATAATATGGGTGTCCTTGTTCTGTCATGCATGTGTGATATTGTATAGTTGTCTGAGTATCACAGGTGTACACACTCCAAATCTACACAACTGGTGCACATAGTCCTGATTTTGGCAAAAGCATCTTGAGAACAGATGAAAATGAACCACTTAAACCAGAAAATATTTAACTCTTTCAGGAGAAGGAGTGTTACATGCTTCCCATTTTAATCCCATCAGAGAATCTAATCATCCTGTACTGTGCCAGAG
>NW_010525327.1:31226-43693 GCF_000687285.1 Phaethon lepturus | reverse complement strand
TGGGAAAGAGAAATGCTTTAATTTCATAAGGCTTAAATTGCCCAAATGGTTTGGGATTTAACTTTTTTAAAAATTTACACTTCTATGTACCCTCAAAAGAATCCCAAATAATTGGTCCACCCAAAATCTTATTTTGGAACCAGCAATAGATCCATATTGTTTAGTTTCTGGCATGAGCATCTGTTCTGTTTGGTTTCCAAGAACACAATGTGACTCTTAATGTAATTAACACAAAAGCAAAATATAGTTTAAGTCTGTGTTGTTGCTAAAAATAAAAAATATTTTATTTTATACGCAACAGCAATGTGGGACCCCTTGGAGATAGAGAGCATGATGTGTGCATCTCTGGTAGCTCATAGAAGCCCATCCCTGCAGAGTCATTGAAGAATTCCTCACCGGAACACGGTGCCTTATGCTTCCTCTCTCATTTTTCAGGTTTTCTTTTCTCTTTGCTGGTTATGTCTCTCAGGTGGTGATGACTCTTGTGTGTTACTGTCATTTGCTCCTCGAAGGAGCGTTTGTTCACTTGCAGACATCCTCCAGCCCTTTCTGTTATATAGGGAGACTGTTCTCGAAGGGTAGGTCACACCATCCTAAAATAAGCAGTAAAGAAAGCTGGGATTAATTGCATTTTTGGAGTTGTCTAATCTCTCCATAAAAAGAACCTTGATGGTAGTCAACCTGCACACAGCTATCAGGTAGATAAATTTAATTCAAGTGATCCCATCAAAGATGTTTATTACTATTAAAGTTGAGAAAATCTTCTAAGAAGATTTCTTTAGAGTTTTGTTTGCCAAAAACATGGTGCTCAGTGGTGCTCCTACTCAAGAATCGTTCTTAATAGTTTTTGCAATGCTAATAAAGCAATAGGTAGTGGAGGCATTTCTGTTTTGAAGGGTGCATCAGCCATCCATGATTTTCTCAGATGCAATTTATTTTAATAAATAAAATTACATTTATTGTGCTGCTTATCCTCACAATAGAAAGATAATGTAGCTATATTTAGACACAATTGCATGCAATCCCTTACCAAAGGATTTGACTGCACGTTCATAATTTTGGATGGGTCAAAGCCACGTTTGATTTATTCTCTTCCCTGATTGGATAAGTGTGCCAAAAGACTTGGCCTCAAGATTTGTATTAAAATTAATAGTTTTACAAATATTTATGCACATGGCTTTGGGATTCTATTCCGGCCATAGTCAAACAAGGCCACCTGATATATTCATGAGAAAGCCAGTTTTACCTAATTGCAATAGATGTACAAAATTGCAAATTAAACGTTACATTTCCAGGGGGAATCTATCGACTTCTGGTTGGTTTCAGGAACAGATTTCTTCAAAAAATATTGTTTCTCCTGTAGGTATTAGGTAGCACGTTTTCACCATGCTAACAACTAATGGCTTTGTAAACAAATTCCTTTTACCTCCAGCCAGACTTCACTGAGTTGATCGCTTGCAAAAAGACCTGACTGATCTTTGGAAGAATCTGAGTGTGAAATAAATGCAGTAATGTTGTTTGATGTGGTCACGGAATAAGGAAATGCTTGCCTTGTCCCTTTAGCTCCCCTCTTGGCTGTCAGTAAATGTACTGCCTGGCTGTATCTTGCCTCCTGGTTTTTCTTTCTGTCCTGGTGGATGAGTCTAATTGAGAGGTTTTAGCACGACTTCACGGTCATCAGTGCAGCAGTAACGAGAGAGTCTGAGACCATGACAGAACTGCTTTAAAGAGTGACAAGGTCTTTTACAGAAGGTTGTAAATTTGTTTTGTTTTGTTTTATTAGTAAAGGTGTGGGGGGAAACAACCTGCCTTACATGAGTCATGGGATAAGCCGTAGAACAAGCAGTTGGGTAGTAGCTGACACATTCCAAGCTCATCATGATTCAGCTTACTCTGGTAGAATTTTCTCCTTGCAACAAAGCTGAATGTCCCTCTTTCTTAGAATATCAACTTAGAAAACAGCATGGTTATCTGGCAAGCAAATGGACTTGTTGACGGAGCATTGCATTAGCCAAGTGTTACTCCTTTACAACTTTTCTGACATGTTTTACAAAATACAGTTTCATGCTTTGCAAAGGTTTTTGTTTGGTTTTTGTTTGTTCCCAAACAGTCAAACATGTTCTACAACGTGTTTTCATGCTCATTTTTTTAAAGAAAAGTGTGAATGACTGTGAGTGAAGGTGTATGGATGTGTGTGTGCGTACTCGTCACACTTGCTAGCTAAGCTCTCTCCAAATAAAAGGAAATGACAACCAGGACTGCAAAACTCCATTCATTTTCTTGTCAGTCTGTGCACAAGACAGAGAGAAATTGCCTCTAATGATGCTTCCTTCCTTATTAGTATTTAAAAGGGCAAAACCATCATGGAGGTCACTTTTGACAAACCTGTTTATTTTCTGTTTTCCACAGCATTTGCTGATCATCCTGCTCAGATTGTGATTTCATTTATTTATTTATTTATTTATTATTTTATCTGCACTGCCCCCTCCTCTCCTTAGCCTTTTCCCCCTTTTTCCTCCTTTGAAAACTCTAATGACTAGAATCAACTAAAATGTCAACATTTGCAATTCCGGAGCTTCATTTAAGCAATAAAAATAATAATTAAAAGGGTAAAACCTTAGAGAGATTTCTTCATTTTATATGGTTTGCCAGAGATGATACACATTCAAAAAAGCCAGTAAAAGAATTAATTAGAAACAGCTAAAGCTCAACAAGCTATGCAAGTTAATGAAGCAGAGAGGGAAATGTCATCTTTGAGACCCAGAGTTACATTGGCTTGGATAATATATACTCCTGCCTCACTCTCCTAGCTAAACCTTTTTTAATCTCTCCTTTAAAAAATCAATGCTAATGACACTGATTTGCCAGGAAATGACAGGTGAATAATACCACAGGAGTTGTTCTTGTTTAATGGTAACTCAGTTCTGAAGAAGAACGGTAAGGATTTTATTTTGAAGCGTAGATTTGGTTAATGCAAGTTACCTTCAACTTTTATTTTTTAATTTTGTCCTTCTGTTTTCTTTTGTAGCTGACCCTGAATTGGAGCAAAACCTTCCTCAATTCCCTGTAAGAAATGGTAAATATCTAACAAGTTCAGACCAGAAAGATCCATCAAGCCTACTGTCTTTGCTAAGTTTCTCTTGCTTTTTCTCTCCACCTCTCATGTGTTATGCTGAAAGGTAAACGAAGAACAACAAAAAATAGTGTATATAAGCAGCACTTACCAGCAGATCTTGTTCTCTAGGAGCTACCTATGTGAGTTCAAGTTTACAGAACAATACATGGCATTGGAGGAGGAATTAATTTATTCTAAGAAATGAGTCAGAAGTTGACAGTAATAAAATCACATAAGACAAAGGAAAGTTAACATTTTCTCTGAGTAAGTATTAAAAAATTCAGGAAAAAAAAAAAGGTTTTTATAAAATGTCCTTTTGTTTTGAAGGGTGTTTAACAGTACTGTCCCTTCAGTTAAGCTCTCACTATCATCTAAATATTTGTCCCAAATACTTCATATACATTTCCAACTATTGTCAGTATTATGCTGTCTGAAAATCTTCCAGTAGTTCTGGGACAATTTTCAGCAGCTCTTCTGAACTATCTTCCAGGAGTTCATTGTGACAATTGTCATGGCTTTTCTATGCTTTCTTCTCATTTTTCCAAATATTTCTTTTTTTTTTTGTAGAGTCCTAAAAAGGGCTTACTGTGTTATGTATTAAGATATTGAAGGTATTTTGTCTTTTGTTCATTCACTGAAGCCTCCACCTGTCTAAAGAAAGCTTACATACCTAGCCATGCAATGCTTGACAGATCCAAATAAGAAGTAGGAAAGAAGTACATGAAGTATGAGTCTAGACTGACGATTTTCTAATGGATATATAAAATCTGATATATAAATATCTGCTTGCCTTTTAAAAGTTCTAGTTATATTACATATATACATCTCTATTACTTTTTACACAGCCATAAAAAAACATTTTATTACTTTTTTTTGGTTATGTCTATATGTGTCATTAGCAGAATTTTGTTCTAGCTTGATATATTATGGACTTAGTAAACCTGATTAAGGTAATCTGCTGGTGTTCTAGATGGTTCAAACTGCTCCTAAAGACTATACATCTGCAGAATATGCGATGGAGGAGGAAAATCAACCTTTCCAGGCAAAGTATCTAAAACTGGCTAAAGAAAACCATGTACATCCTAATCTGTTAGGATATGTGCCAACATCCAGCAGTGCTGTTTTGCACAAGCCTGAGATGGGTATCAACTCTGGAACCCTGATCCAAAAAGTTCTTGGTCTCAGTTGTGATAAGTGTAACGTGTGTACAATACTATTTACCTCCTATTTACACTGCTGTGAGCAGTAACATATAAATAGGTTGGATATTCATTAATATTTTTAAAGTTGTCTAAGAACCTTAGCTCAAAGGTAGCATATTCATGCAACGCTTTATTACTGCTATCACACAAGAGAGTCATGAGGACTAATTAATTAATGTTTGTAGAGTATCTCGCAAATGCGAAGTGCAATGTGAGTATGGATCATTATTATTTATTATCCTAAAAAATATAAAGATATATGGGAGAGCCTGAGCTCCTTTTAAGTTGCACCACTATTGCATCAAAGTGGGCATAAAACTGCCTTAAGGCACCTGCTGAGGATTCAAAAGCAACAAGGATGATCAAATGTGTAGGAAGTATGATCAGTGAGAAAAGAGCCAAGTTTATGCTAAAGAAAAGATTGATGTGGAACCTGATAGAAACCTTCAAATACTTTAAATATGCAAACAGGAGGCAAATAATCTGCTCACTTTATACCCACTAGATATGACTAGACGTAACAGAAGAACAAAAAATAGAACGAAATATAAGAAGGTTTTTTGAAAAGGGAAGATAATTTACGTTGCATTTCTTCTGCAGGGTTAGGGCTTCGCTGCTGAGGTTTTACAAATGTTACACATACAACCGGCAAAAATGACCAGTATATTTGATTTTGCCTTTTGAAAAGTTACTGGACAATATGACTAATTTCCTAAATTTCTATTAACGTCAATTTTAATTGACAATAATAATGGTTCCCCAGAACCATTTTCTATGTTTCTCTGTGTCATTAGAACCAGAGAAGTTTGAACCATACATGGAGGTGAGATTTTAGGGTAGATTGGCATAAGACATACAACTTATTCCGATCATTATTGAGTCCAGCATCCTTACCCGATTTCCAATACACACTGAGTTCCTGAGAGCGCTTTCCATTTTCACATCTGGCTCCATAACTGTTACTGGAAATATGGAGGAGAAAGAATTTATTTCCCTCCTAGATCAGTACACTTTTTTTTTTCTCCCCTCAGAGAGCTTTTTTTTAAACTTGGGCTGCAATTTTAGCTTTGAGGAATAATACGACTTTTTTTTTAATTTAAATAAAGGCAATAAAAAAAATTTACAATGGAAAGAAATAAATATTAAAACTGTAAAAAGTAATAGTTTTAGACTCCTGCAGCTTCCAAGAAAACTTGCAGGAAATATTTACCTTTTCTTTTTTGCCATGGAACTACTTTGTGAGTCTTAGCATGAAGATGATGGCTTTTTCCAGGTATTCTCAAAATCACTGCTCTCTGGGTGATGTCTGCTTATTTTCCCCCCTCCACCATTTCACACTGTAATGCTATATGGAAAATGTTTAAACTGTGCCTACACACTGTGAATTCAAAAAGATAGTTAACAAACAGAACCAGCAGTGTTGCTTTGCCCAGGTTTGCTTCGCAGCCATTACTTGAAAGGTGATAAACACTGTTTTAGCAGGATAAAAAATACAAACCTAAATGAGGAAACGGGAGGAAACAAACTAGTCTTAGTAATACCGTCTTTTTCAAAGATAGATGCATATAAGAAGTGTCATTTCCTGGATATGTATACATATATACACATATATAAAGTCTGTAACAATTTATCTTTATTTGATAATAAACTGCATTATATTGCCTCATCTGTTTACAATGCACATATTGACGAATAAAACCCCCAAAGATCAGCGCTTTTAGATGAGGAAATGAAGGTGGATATAAGCCAACAATGTGACCTTGCAGCCCAGAAAGCCAACCATATCTTGGGCTGCACCCAAAGCCGCGTGGCCAGCAGGTCAAGGGAGGGGATTGTCCCCCTCTGCTCTGCTCTGGGGAGGCCCCACCTGCAGGGCTGCGTCCAGCTCTGGAGGCCCCAACATAAGAAGGACATGGGCCTTTTGGACTGGGTCCAGAGGAGGGCCATCAAAATGATCAGAGGGCCACAAAAATTATCAGAGGTCTGAAACACCTCTCCTATGAGGAAAGGCTGAGAAAGTTGGCATTTTTCAACTTGGAGAAGAGAAGGCTTCGGGGAGACCTTGTTGCAGCTTTTCAATACTTAAAGGGGGCTTACAGGAAAGATGGAGAAAGACTTTTTAGCAGGGCCTGTAGTGACAGGCCAAAGGGTAATGGTTTTAAACTGCAAGAGGCTAGATTTAACTTGCGTGTAAGGACAAAGATGAGGGTGGTGAGGTTTGGAAGGTTGCCCAGAGAAGTCATGGACGCCTTATCCCTGGAAGGGTTCAAGGTCAGGTTGAATGGGGCTTTGAAAAACCGGATCTAGTGAAAGATGTCCCTGCCCATGGCAGGGTGGTTGGACTAGATGGTCTTTAAAGGTCCCTTCAGATGCAAACTGTTTTATGATTCTATGGTTCTGTGATTTCCAACAGCAAATTGTTCTCAATGTTTTTATCCATTTATTTACTTTCCCCAAAGGCTTCAGTATCAGTACGTTTGAGTGAAGTAACCTGGATGAAATGTTCAAATTCAAGTTACTCTGGACATGAGACTTCATCAGAAGAGACTGAAGCATAGGTTACTACTACAGTTTCAAATGTATCAGGAATCAATATTACTCCCAGGTGTACTGGATGTCCAGTCCCAAAAGCAAGAGGAAGTATTATATTTTTAATGCAGGTGAGCATTAACATTTTCTAAGCTTATTGAATTATTCTGTGCCCCGTTAAATAATGGCATAGCTATTACTTTATTACTCATGGGCAATGCTAGGAAAAGAAAAAAAAAAAAAAACAAAACCAAATCCTAAAGTTGATACTTTCATTTACAGATCATTTTTCATCACAATGATATATGGATAACTGAAACCTTCTCTATATTTTTAAATATACCACCATGCCCCTGATGAGAGCAAAAGGAATGAAGACCTTAATTTCTATTACGCAGTAAAGCCTAAGGGCCCAGATCCTTTAAGATATGGAGATACAACCAGCTCCTACTGAAATCACCATGTGATCAGGAAGCGATGTACCTAAGTGACTTCTCAAACCTCCACAGAGAGTTCATGACAGAAGAGGTATTATGCTCAGTTTCTTTACACACAGAATAAAACAGGAAGAGGCCTTTTAGTTCACCTTGATGTTCCCAGACCTTAAGAAAAATTGCCTCAGATACTACGTAAATGAAAAAAGGAGTGAGAAATAATGGTACAGAAGTTGCAGATAGGTAGATGAATTCATACTTTATAGAGAGATGTGGTTAACAAAGAGGAAATTCTACCACACCTACTTCCACTGGCTTTAATCACACTGACCACTGCGTGTGGCTCACAGACCTGCAGTTGTGCACCGTATCTGAAAGAAGAAAATAGGATGATTTCCTGGTCAGGAAGGTAACCTTTCATGAAGGTAATTTTCACTGAGTCATCCTCTATCCTGATCAAAAGATTTAATAACTTTATTTCCTATTAAAGCATCTTTTTCCTTGTTCATGATGAAAGAACTCATTTAAACACGAAAGCTCAGGTACCTTTTATTGAACACCTACAGGACCTTACTTTTTTTCCTTTTGTCTTTCTTAGAATCATAGAATCACTTAGGTTGGAAAAGACCTTTAAAATCATCGAGTCCAACCATTAACTTAACACTGCCAAGTCCATCACTAAACCATGTCCCAAAGCACCACATTTTTTAAATACCTCCAGGGATGATGACTTAACCACTTCCCTGGGAAGCCAGTTCCAATGCTTGACAACCCTTTTGGTGAACAAATTTTTCCTAATATCCAATCTAAATCTCCTCTGTTCCAATCTGAGGCCATTTCTTCTAGTAATATTGCTTGTAACTTGGGAGAAGAGACCGACACCCCCCTCACCACAACCCCCTTTCAGGTAGTTGTAGAGAGCGATAAGGTCTCCCCTCAGCCTCCTCTTCTCCAGACTGAACACCCCTAGTTCCCTCAGCAGCTCCTCATCAGACTCGTGCTCCAGACCCCTCACCAGCTTCGTTGCCCTTCTCTGGACATGCTCCAGCACCTCAACGTCCTTCTTGTAGTGAGGGGCCCAAAACTGAACACAGGATTCAAGGTGTGGCCTTACCAGTGCCGACTACTGGGAGAAAATCACTCCCCTACTCCTGCTGGCCACACTATTTCTGATGCCAACCAGGATGCTGTTGGCCTTCTTGGCCACCTGGGTACACTGCCGGCTCGTATTCACATGGCAGTCTACAGTTCCTTCAAATTAAGTTGTTCCTTGCAGTTAATTTGCTGTGAAACGTAATCCTCATCTCAAAGCACTCTTCTGGCAACATCAGCATTTGATACAGTAAATAAATTTTCAGTTATCTTCATATTCCACCAAGTATACCAAGTACTGTCCCACCACAAATTGTGATCAAGTATTAAAGACTCCTGAGAACTAAATGATCCAAGCTCAGAAGCTCTGAATCCCATGATAAATTATACAAAAGGGGCACTTGAAGGGATTTGTAAGTGGTTTTGCCATTCAGAACACCTCCATTTCAATTAGAGGCAACCAAGAGGCATGACACTGAAGAGCAAAACTAATAATTTTTGCTGATGTCAAGAAAGGTTATGGGAGTTGAGGGGATAGAAGCAATGACTTCCATAAAATGTATGTAATAGAAGTGCCTTTGTCCCTGTTTTATTTCCTTGAAGGTGAGAATGGCCATTTCTACTTTTTTTTTCTATCCCACAGCTGTGGCACTGCCCTGGAGAGTGAACCCCACCCACCATAGGATAACTTTGGTCCCAAGAAAGCTCAGATGGAAACAGAAACATGTTCATTTCACTGGTTGCAGATAAAAATGAGCTGTTTTCGTGGTCATGATTTGCACCAAAACATGTACATGATGGAAATCCCTACAGACAAGCCAACCAAAACCACAGTATTTACAATTCCTCTGGGAAATTGCAGCAAGAATTTTAGCAACTAGCTCATTAGTATTTTAGACCAATTTTGACTGCTCTGACTCTCAAAATTTTGGGAACCTCTGACCCATATGTTATCTCACTATGGACTTCAGTGACAGCCACCCCACCACCACCTCTGCCACAGCTGCAGCATCTATTCCCCGTGGAGCACACAAATCCTGTCCTCCTGCTCTCTCTTATAGATAGGGCTTGTGCAGCTCAGCACCCCTGTACCCTTTACAGCACAAAAAGACATTTTCTTCTCACGTTTAGCAGCCTTAGGTGGGTTGTCTGTGTTGGGCAGTGGCAGGTATAAAAGTAGGCTGGCTGTTCCAGTTGCATTTACAGCTAAAATACCTTTTGTTTTTCCTTTTTTTCCCCTTCTTCAAGGAACATGAATAGGCCAGGCAGATGTGACTTGTGTTACCACATACAGCTGATTAGACCATGTTAGTGTAAATGATTACAGTTACTCTGTAGTCAACAGATCAATGACAATTTACTTCAATGGAAAGTCTTCCAGTGGTTATCTGACTAATTTCGTGCAATAATTTCTTGAGTTTGTGCCTCCAATATATTTACAAGTTCAAAATATGAAGGCAGTATTTTTATAGGTACAGTAGAGTTATATTTCTGTGCTTTATAGGTACTACTGACCAGAAGGCCAGACCTCAGTGTCATTAATAATTGAGTCTTTGAGGTTTTAAAACTGGTCTTGGTCTTTGGGTATGTTGTTCTTTTTTTTTATAAATTCCACTTAGTCAAAAGACTTAAATCACTTTTTTGCGTCCAGGAAAGCTGAAAAATATGGGACTCTGCTTTCCTTATCGCTAGTTAGGAAATCAAATTACCCACTTTTCTTACGGCATCTGTATATACAGAAAAACACAAATCTTATGTAGGAAAAAAATCTTATAGCAAGTTAGAGATCAGACTCAATGACATTTTGTGATAAAAAGAAAGGCAGAGGATTAGATAAAAAGGTAAGAATACAGAGACAATCACCACTCGAAGACAGATAGGAGTCTGTATAGGAAGTTCAGCCCCTGAGAACTGTATTTCAGTGTTATTGTATGCCACCTACTCATAGAGCTCCTGAGAAATTATCTCTGTCCTTTGAAGCTAACAGTAAGGCTTGGCAGAATACAGTTTGGGCCCTGGAGAAACCACTTAAGCTGTGTTTAAATATTAACCAGTTTAAAGAGTGCATCTGCTAACCTAGAGTGGGACCTTAGGGAGTGTCCGCATGAAGGGCAGAGAGGGTAAATCAGAGGGGGAGGTGATTTTCAGCAATGGGAGAAGGTGAGAAATAACTGGAGCACAACTCCAACTGGTAGAGGACATAACTGAAACTATTGTTTCTATTACCAGTGTTAATATTGCTGTACTCTTTCCTAAATGACTACAAGCAGTTATGGTTTTTTAACTCAACTTTTCTTATAAAATAACTTTTTCCAGAAATTTATTGCATAGGGTAAGATTCATCTTGCTTTTCTGTGATATAGAAGTCTACACATTAATGTGCAGGTATGTATATGTTAATGTGTATGTATATGTGTGTTTTGTGTGTTTCTTGTTCTAGTCAAATTCCAAAGGGTAGGTTCTTCTAAAAGATGGATATAAACTTCAGAGTGCATGTTTTTTTCTACCCTTTGGCTTTATAAAAACAACTTTCAGAGGAACTGCAATACTATTAAAAAATATAGAAAACTGTAAACTCAGCCTGGTTCCACTTCCAAAAGTATTTTAAAAAAGTTTTTTTGAAACTTAAAATTTTGGAGACATGTTTCAATGTTTTCAATTCTTATATGCAGTTCTCAAGGTATTCTGGGTACTCCTGGCTGTCAATAAAGGTAACACAGGGCAGTCATAGTGGGAAAAGCTAATACAGTGATTAGTAGATCACTACATTACATTTAAAAATACCATCTGAGAATAAGTACCATGACAGCTGGTACTATAAAATCATTCATCGTGTTACTGGATCCATCAGAAATAATCTGTAATCTGTACCTCAGACAGGTGGGCAAATATAAGATCAGACAGATAGATATGAAGATTCAGTTCTCACTTCTGCCACTAGCTTCCTTTGTGGTCTTAAGTATGTTACTCACTCTCTTTTTTATATATTGTCCCTTTACAGACAAGAGGTAATAGGTCTTTCTTTATGAAGAATTTGAAAAATACTTTCATAAAGATCTGGGCTTTGTTTAGGTCTCTAAGTGATGAGAAGCATGGAAGTACTTTTTGATTTTTGAAGAAGATAATTTTGTCTGCAAGGGAATCAGTCCATCTGTCCCTTAGTGGGCTAATCTCTTGCTAAAGCCATTTGGATATTGTCCATGACCAGACTGTCAAATCATGTATTTTGGGGTAGATAATTAAAACCCAAGTACTTAAGCATGTGGCTAATTCTGAGTACAGAAATGATCCCATTGAAGCCAACATTTGAGTGCCTTGGGGAATCAGAAACTTATGGAACATCTTAAATTAGGGGGAAAAATCCTCTTTGAAATTCTCCCTTCTCTGCATTTCAGAATCTTCCCCAATGAACCAAATGTTTTGCTTATCTGAACTCTGTTTGGCTTGTAAAGCAAACTGAAGTCTCAGTTTCAATGCATTTGACCTTGGTGACAACTTTGTTGTTAGACTTTGCAAAGCTAACTAGGCTCCTGTGCCCATTCTATTAAACCTTACATAAATAGCACAGAGTACATGGAAAGAATAATAATAATTAAAAAAGTAAAAAAAAAAAAAAGTGTCATAAATTGATGGCATGTTTTCCTGAATTTGGGCCATATTCAAGCTCAGATCACTGCCACATGCCACTGTGCCATCTAGTCCCCTACTCACACAACTACTGCAAATGGTATCATTTTGCAACTAATTTACTCGCTTGGTTTTGGCCATTAGTCATTCCCAATATCCTCAATCTGCAGGTAATTTTCCACATTATTAGTTACCCACCTGTCTTATTAAACTGGACTTTCTGAAACCCTGTGTGTCTACATTTTCTGCACCTTTAGATCAAGCAAATAATTGCCTGTACCTGGATGGAAGGATTTAATAGGAAGATTATAGTTGATTCCAAAAGTTAATAACTATAGCATCTGGTTTCTCTTTTTAACATTTAGATGATAAATTCAGTGTTTAAGACGAAAGGAGAAAAAAGTGAGAACACAGAAGAATGAAATCTTCTTATCATTTGTAGGACAGGTTAAATATAGATGGGCAGAA